>NC_079211.1:16512248-16740203 GCF_029633865.1 Lampris incognitus
AATCAGTCAGAGAGACGAAATGTTACAGGGGGTGGGGGGGGGGATGCTACGAGGAAATACCTCAGCTCCAGGTGCTGGCCAGGGGTCGGGGGTGAGGGGTGAGGGGTCACGCGCCACCCCTCAGGCCTCCCTGAACCCTGACCTTCGAAGGCTGATGAATCAAGTGCTAACGAGGAACAGCTCTCTCTCTGACGGCATCTGCACTCTCTCTCTCCTCGTCTTCGACTCTCCCCCACTTTTCTCTGTTTCTCTTCCGCCCTCTCTCTCGGGGGGCGGCAGGTTGGCAGCGGAGTCGTGGCACTTATACCTACCGAACTCTCAGAATACCCCACCATCTGTCGTGTCCCTCGGATTTATAATTACCGCCGTATCACGTTCAAACTAGCCTCCGCCGTGCCCTCACATAACCTGACCCCTGCCTACATGCACATCCAACACTTAAGACTAGATTGGATAAACTGTCACTGGGTGAGGCGTTAAATCTTGGCCAACACTGGAAGAGCCCTCTTTCCAATCTAGCGATCCTGACTCATCCCTGGCTCGGGACTTCAATTGGTGCGAGAGTGAAATAAAAGAGGTAATTGCGCGCGCGCGCGCGCGTGCACGCACACAAGCTGATTTGTGTGCGCTCAGATTCACTCAAACCCACAGTTCATTTACACGTATGACCTAAGTGTACGCGCACGCACACACGCGTACTTTTGCATGCACACATGCACCGGCACATGCATGCATACACATGTGCGTGCGCGCGCGCACGCACAGGCGGGGCCATTTGCGCAGTCATATCGTACAACCAATTAAAGAGATGAGTCTTATTAGTGAGGTGCAGTGCCCCCCGTTTATCACTGGGGTTTCCTGGCAGAGGCGGACGACATGCAGGGCTCTCTGTCATCTTTATGAGACCTGTCTCATCACGCCCTTATGAGACACCCATCCAAACTTCACTTGAGACTCCCGTGATTTAGCAGAGCGGCTCGTCTCAGGATTACACCGAGTCATCTCGGGGTCACCTTCGAGTGGGCACCAAAGGAGCTGAAGGTGAAAGGAAAGAAACTTGTGCATTATGGGGCACATCCCGTCCTCATCGGTGCTTGTGGGTTGTTGTTGTTTTTTTTACATCACCCACACAGGAATGTACATTCCTCCTTCTTCTTTTTCTTTTTTTGGGAAAAGAACGTTATTATCCTTGTGTCAAAGATCAGGCTGCAGTGGGAAAAGGGAAAGTTGCTCCAGCCGGCCACGCTGACCCGGACGAGGCGGGGGTAACGAGGTTTGAGAGAATCTGATTTCTTGGCGCTATGGTTGGCATTACGCTGCTCCCGGCAGAAAAGCTTTCTTGTTTTCTCGCTTTACAGGGTCAACCGCCCTGTCGAGACCCGCGGACCACCTGCAGCTCCGCTGACGACAGATCCCCCCTCCACGCGCTGGACCGTTTTACTGCTCCGCGGGGATGACGGCCTAATCTCTCTCTCTCTCGCGCCTGCAGCTACAACATCAGCCCTGTCACTCGCCTCACCCGTTCGGCACACCTTTCGTTGCTCTACCCCTCCGCCGATACTCGGTACACCGGCGGGAGTCAGGCTGCGGGTTCCCACGGCGCTCTATTCATAGCCCTCCGCCGGATTCTCTGACCTGTTCTGGCCTGTCTGAAGTCGCACTCGTAAAACCTGCTCCCCGTAATGAAGGGCATTGATCCGCTCTCTCCATTCACATTCACGTCCACCTCCCCGTTAACGGCTCCGAGAGTTTCTCCCCTTAATCCGGCCGACAGTCTCCCCACCTTCTGGTTTCGCTAGGTTTTATCTGACTCATACACTGTTTATCTTCAATAATACGCCATGCCAAGGATGCAGCGTGGTGCACAGCTATGGACCGGAGCATTTGGCACGGTAGAGGCGAAGTCTTCAAAATTGAACTATGGGGTTCCCCCCTCCACTAATAAATAGACAATGGAGTCAGGTTACACAATGCTGATTGGCATCTTTACAATGGTTGGAGATGCTCCGGACGCTGGCGCAGCGGCAAACCCACACCTCCTCGAGCAGGAAGACGAATTGAAATGTGATGACAAAGTGATGAAGCCTCTATAATTATTATCACAGTGGAACAGTGTGTTCCATTGTGCTTCTGAACACACCAGATTGCCATGTGTTGGTTGTGGTCTGAGGGTGACATTTTGGTGGGAAGTGTTTACTGCTGAGCTGACAGTGGCTGCTCCCGCACCACGTTTGGAGCTGTCGCTGCCAGAAGGAGGGACAGATCGGGAAAATCACCGATATCTGCTTTAAAGAGGCAGTCTGGAATCCCCAGTGCTGGTCCGTCTGCCTGGGAGTCTGTCTGCCTGACTGACTGCCGACTTAATCTGGACCAGCTCCTGGTAAATAATTTTCCAGGGTCAGCTGCTTTCCTCTGCCCCTTGAAGACAAAGAGATTATGACTAACATGCCCCGTTAATGATTTAACCATGGAATTAAAGTTCTGTGGCTTTAACCTCTTGTGGTATTCAGGGATGTCCCATGTGTAGAACAGGTCTACCAACGCTCATAATCAATTACATCACAGAAGTAGGCCGGATCATTGTAAAACCAAGATGGACTGGCCTGAGTCTTTTCCCGCTGTGTTTCTACGTGTGAATAGAGCCCCAGCTCGCATCAACTCTCCTCTGAGGTCCAAAACCCCAGCCGAGCCCCAAGGGCTGCTGGAGGCCCCTGGGTTATCAGAAGTAAATATGAGGCCAGGAGCCTAACCAAGGCCGTGGTTTAGATTTGACCTCAGCAGCTGACCCCGGCCAGCTTAACCCAACACAACCCAACCCACGCAAAGGCGTCTCTATTCCACCGAGCCATCGAAAGTGAGAGGAAAACTGCTAAACCCGAGAAATATGACTACGGCCACATCCTATAGCCCACTTTTGAAACCACTTCTAAGTTATCTGCGGTCTTTCGTTGCAGCGCCACACCTGGTCCTGTCTAAAGTTCAGAGGACGTTCAGCCAAGAGCAAATGTGAGTTTTCCTCTAAAACATCAACTCCGAGGGTCCACATGCAAGAAGACGGGACGTGGTTGTAAATAAATAATCGTCTCCATACGGGCCCTTGTTTAATCCGACACTTAAAATGCTTTCATCACCTCCCTGTTCGCCAAATGCCCTCATTACAGCAAAACAGCCTTTTGACAGTAAACACAAATGTGGACCCTTGCACACGGGCGAGCGAGAAATGTGAACACAAACTGTGAGCTTGCACGCCCGTCTCGAAATGACTCTGCAATGACATGTTTTCAAGTGCCGCCGTTCCAGGACAACACTGCCCTCTTGCGGCAACAAAATGAACAGCTGCCAGATCGAGCTTGTTTTTCCATGAGGTCCCGAGTCTTTTATCCTTAAAATGTCCTGACTGTCATCACCCCCAAACGGTATTCAACCTGTCCTCCAACGCATTATCAGGAGTTTTGTGTTTGTTTGTTTTTTTACACAGACGAAATGTGTTGATTTTTATTCAAAAGTTACTGTCTCCAGACAAGTACAAATCAGAAACAGAGTGAGTGGATGGGAAATAGACAACAACTCAATAGTGTAGGTAAGAGTGCAGGAAAATAAAACAGAAAACGGCCTAAAGAAAAAAAAATAAAGCTTGAAATTTTGTATATATATGTACACATGATCTAATAAGAATTTATACCAATGTAGTGGTAAGTAAAGTAACAAACAATAAACAGTACTTTTTCCTTAAAAGAATTTTCTTTTTTACTTACATAAAATAATTAGGAAAAAAAAACACACACAGGCTGTTCATCTACTTTTATCACATTACATCCAACCACCTCATGTTTCATGTCCTAAGAAGCCAATTATCTCCCCCCTTAAACATGAGCCATCATCCTCTGACATGGAAGATTACTGAGAGAGAGAAGGTGACCTCCACGAGCATGTTTAAGGCTTAGGCATGGAATGACTACAAAGTAAATACTTCAGTAGACAAAACATTTCATTAAAACTTGTGTGTATGACAAGTTATATGTCAAAATCTAAGCTTTGTCTAGCTGCCAGAGCACTGCTGAATACCGTTCACCTTCAGTAGGATTTGAAGAACTACCTTTCACGTTTAACATCGGTCTTTTTTTTTTTTTTAAGTGTTTTGTGACAGGCCTTGAGAAAAAACTTTAAAGCTGAATTTCACAATTATTTCCATTAGTTTTATCCAAACTAATTTACATGTAGGAAAAAAGTTAAAAACCCGAAGACATTATCAAGACAGAAAAAACCATAAAAATACAAATTTAAAAATCTTCCTTGACGCATGGCTTCACATGCTTTCAATCTTTTTTTTTTAAGTTTACTTACACATTTCTCAAATTTTGTGACTCTAGGTTGAAAATTTGAAAATAAGAAAAAACCAAAAGCACATTTATAAAATCAGCACCGATTCATATATAACTTTTATTTAAAATGTAGAGATACCCATTTCAACATGAATATGCTGGATTTCAAGAGAAAGAGAGATGTGATTTTCTTCTTAAGCGCTGCGTCTTCTCCTCCAGAGTCCACACGGCGGCGCTCGCCGTCGGGGACGCGCATTTCTGTACAAAGCTCCTGGCCGGACAGGCGGTGGGTGTGGTGGGAGTTGGGGTGGGGTGGGGTGGGGGGTCCAAGTCTTTGGGTAAGCTTGAGGACTTACTGTAGAGTAGGATGGAGCGTTTAATGGACTCTGGGAATCTTCACAGCACTAAAGGGATACTGACTGATTCTACTTGACATCTCTCCATCTGAACCACCAGTGGTTATCGGGACCACAACTTAGGTCCAACAACAGGAAAAAGAAACACAAAAAAAGGAAAAAAAAACAAAAACAAAAAACGATTAAAAAAGTAAAAAAAAAAAAAAGAACAAAAACAAAGACCTTCGTCCACTTGGCTAACACAGTACAAGCAAGCTACTACAGTCTGTTTATAAATTACTACTTCACACCTGGGTTACTTACCACTATTATAAAAAGGGTTAGACATAAAAAAAAGTCTCTTAAGTTAAAACACACCAATTCATCCCCATTCAAAAAAAAAAAAAAAAAAAAAAAGGAAAAAAAAAGAAAGAAAAAAAAGAAAAGAAAAGAAAAAAGAAAACAAAAACTTTTTTTTTCAGACTCGTCTGCTTTCTACTAAGTTTGGAAGTACCCTGTCACTATTTCTGAACAGGAAGAGCTTACCCAAGATTATAAAAGTAAATATTTGAAACAAAGTCCTCTCTGAGCAAGCAACACTGAGTGTGGGTGTCATTGGTCCACATGGAGTACAAGCCAGAAATGTTCTTTACAGAAAACACTTCCGTTTTCGCATCTAAAATTCTCTTTAAATACAAAGCGCCTCCTCTCTTCTCCCAGCGTCTAATTATCAGCTTAAAACATGGACACCCCAAGGACCTGGAGGGAAGAAGCAAATAGGTTGTTTTCATTCAACTGTTACAGATAACAAAGCACACAAAAATATAAAAATGTTGGTCCCCGAATACTGCATCTTCCGCCAATGGAAAACCCTACTCACAGCAGAGCATTACTCCTCACTAAGGTTGGCTATTGTGTGGAAATCTGATAGCAGCAGTGGTGCACTGAGCTGAACGGACACCACAGTACTTATAATACCACATTTTGTGTAAACAAAAACTAGCATCAGTTTTAACCAGCTTTTTCCCCCCAAGAAAGCGACTACTTGTTTCTGCAAATGAATGGATTTTTTTATTTTATTTTACTAAGCTATTAAAAAGGGCTGGTTTAATTTCAATGTAAAAAGGTTTCTCTGTATAAAATATGACTTAACATTGGAGTGCTTAGATCTAAAATGGCGCCCTCTAGTGAACCAGATTTGAGAAAAATGCATTCTGGTCGACTTAATGATGCCTTTGGGGACGTATTTTGGTAAAACAAAATTGGAAGGGCCTTCCCACCATGGGGGGGACCTCCTCCAGTGCTTGTGTTATCACAGCGGGGTGGCTGTGTCATGACACTAATAGTTACCAGGGGTGAAAAGAGTCAAAGAAAACCACTAATGCAGGCCAAACGAGAATTTGTCAAACAGGGTGGGCAGCTTCTTTCGTTTGAAATACGACAATTATGTCGGATTGATTTACTTTACCTGACACAATGCACAGCTAAAATGAAACTAAGCATTTAAAGTGGTGTAGCTACTTGGGTCAGGTTAGGCAAATGTTCATAAAATTGCAACTAGTTGATAATGTTAATGTCACCCGAAGACGGCTCATGTTAACAGCAGAGCGCACCCAGTGGCTGCTGCGTCAAGTCTTTCAGTACTCCAGTAGCTGCTACAGTCGTTTGTTTGAGTACAGCCTTGCTTTTGCCTCCTTTTTGGCAGCGGAAACATTTAAATTGCTGAAAAGGAGGGTGTCAAACCGCACACTGAAGCACAGATCTTAAATTGAATCAAAATATATTGTTTGTCATGCAATAAAACGATATTTACATAATGCTAAATGTAAAACTGATTGTGCTGGCCGAGCTGGAAGCACAAAAAAAAGGGGGGGGGGGGCGTTGGACACAATAAGGTTTAAAAATAAAAAAGCAGAAGTGGCCTTCAAGCATACAGGTTAAAGCAGACCTATGTGTTTTGGATGTTTATAATGCTGGGGAGATATGGCTGAAAATGTTATCAGACAATTCTTATATCAGATAATAAAGATTTGTATGACTATTTCTCTCATATTTAGAGGGTTAATTTGCCCCGGAAAGATGAATAGTCAAGAGGGTTAACTGTCCTTAAAGCACTTTTTTGAATACCAGATTGTGCCGTTTCCTGTATCTGTGCATGATTGCTGCAATTTACACACAATTACAGTAAATTATAAAAGACAACATGCGGAAATAAAATCTCAGTCTTATCTTTTTAAATACTACGGAATAAAAATGGACTGAAACAACAAATACAAACAGTACTTATGGTGATAAAATGTGTTTAAATCTTTCACGGGCCTCTTTAGAAATGGCAAATACATCAGCTAGCGGAAATAAAGTGCTTTTGTTATTTAATAATAAATATGTCTGATTGCTTGGAAAATGAGGACAATACAAGTTAAACCAGACATGTGCTCCTCAAATGACATATCAGTCTGGTTTCGGAGCTTTACTTTTTGGCAGATAACTGAAGCTGTATTTCAATCAAGCTATCTTTAAGACAATTTGGAAGATAACAATAAAAACTCTCAAATATCCAAAAAGTTTATGCTTACTGTAAGTGGAAATCATATGTCTTGGGAAAGAGATTATGCGATAAAGGGGAATGGAAAGTACTTTTCTGAATATTTCCAGTGGCAAAAAATATGTCAGCCCTTTTTGGTTCTAGCATTTTAGCATTAGTTCTGCACACAGGACGATCATTTATCCACTCTACACTAACAGACGGGCTGATGAATTTTTTGACTTCTCAAAAGTGACTCAACATGGGGATGGAGAAATTGCTAATTTTTCCTCCTCAGCCGAAAACCCTGTTAATGGGTGAACTGGTGGCATAGGTGCCTTAGTAGCCCTATGCCAGTGGGCTCACTTGAAGAGGGTTTAGTGCAGGCCAAGCAAACCTATTACCCTATACAGGCTTCTAGGTAGCTTAGCTTAAGTAGTGTAGTGAAGTGGTTATGGAAGTGGCTGTCCTGCCGTCATTCATCAGCATGCTGTTAAACATGAGAGGAAGTATACTAGCGATGATCACAGAAAGTTGAATCAGTTCATCTAGACACAACATTTATTGAGAGAAATGTTTCATCACTCATCTAAGTGACTTTTTCGGTCTCAACTGACTGCAGGTATCCCCACCCTTATAAACAATACAGTGGCATAATGACCGAAAACTGTATTGTTTATAAGGGCGGGGATACCCGCAGTCAGTTGAGACTGAAGAGGTCACTTAGATGAGTGATGAAACGTTTCTCTCAGTAAACTTTGTGTCCAGATGAACTGATTCAACTTTCTGTGATTTCCTTACCTGGATTATGGCGCACGCATTAAAAAAAAAAAGAAAGAAAGAAAAGAAGAAAAAAAGAAAAAGAAAAGAAGATATCCTAGCGCTAGTATTATCACAAAAAAGGATAATTTCAAAACTAAGAAAAATGTTCTAAAGATAATAACCAATATTGTTTTACCGCCCAGCACCAGATGTAGGTGCTAATAAAGTTGAAGAGAGTATTACTTACTGATTCATCCATGATAGAGGCAGGGTCAAAGTAGTCTGGCTTCAGCTCGGACCTCTCTCGACGGTTTTTAGAAGGAGGCTGGGATGAGAATGACATTGTGTTGAGTCAGTGGAAAATTACCAACATGCCAAAGCTACTAAATTGTCACCCAAAAATTAAGCCATTACAAGCCATGTTAGCTCAAAATCAAAAAATGTATAATCTTTTGTTCCAAAAATCAAATTTATGGGTGAAAGATGCTTTTCGGGAGATACACTGATTTATACTTTGGCCCCTGGAAATCCTCTAGAACCATGTCTGTGTATTGTGTTGTCCTGCCAACAAGATTATAAAGTCCAGATTACTGCAACTATTCTATTCACTCATGTCTTCCTCACTCTCTGAATGTCTTATCCTTTTCTCTCCTGTGTAAAAAATGTATTTTCTGCCTCTTCTCCCGTGTAGGTGAATGGTGTGATGCGAGTCTCCCCCATGTGCACGTGTAGTCTGTCCTCCTGCTAGGTCTCTATGGTGATGGTGGCTGCCACCTGGATGCTGCTTGGTGTCCTCCTCATCACATTCTTTTTATATCTTGTAAACCCATTATAATTTTGTTATCCTATTTCAATGTTGTATCCTTCTCTCTCTTAGATGAGTGACTAATGTCTCTTCTCCCGTATATGTGAATGGTGTGATGTGAGTCTCCCCTGTCAGCATATGTAGTCTGCCCTCCTGCCAGGTCTACATGGTGATGGTGGTTGCGTGGTTCAGGTCCTAGCCTGTTCCGGTGGCATCTGGACGCTGCTTGCCGTCCTCCTCATTACATTCTTTATATATCTTATATATCCAATATAATTCTGTTATCCTCTTTCAATATTGTATTCTGTAGATTGTGTTCTATTCTGTACACACAGCATCCATTGCACGTCTGTCTGTCTTGGGAGAGGGATCCCTCCTCTGTTGCTCTCCATGAGGTTTCTTCCTATTTTTTCACCCCTTAAAGGGTTTTTTTTTTTTGGGTGGATTTCCCCCCCCCCTTTTTTTTCTTCTGAATTGTAACTCGCCAATTACCCCACTCTTTCCGAGCTGTACAGGTTGCTGCTCCACCCCCTCTGCCGATCGAGGGAAGGCTGCAGACTACCACATGCCTCCTCCATTACATGTGGAGTCACTAGCCGCTTCTTTTCACCTGACAGTGAGGAGTTTCGCCAGGGGGTTGTAGCGCATGGGAGGATCACGCTCTTCCCCCCAGTTCCCCCTCCCCCCTGAACAAATGCCCCGACTGACCAGAGGAGGCGCTAGTGCAGCGACCAGGACACATTCCCACATCCAGCTTCCCACCCACAGACACGGCCAATTGTGTCTGCAGGGACACCCAACCATGCCGACGGTAACACGGGGATTCAAACCGGCGATCCCCATGTTGGTAGGCAACAGAACAGACCACTACCCGGACACGCCAGGGTTTTTTTTTTTTTGGGGGGGGGGTGTTCCTTATCCAATGCAAGGGTCGGGGGTCTAAGGACAGGATGTTGTATTGCTGTAAAGTCCCCTGAGGCAAATTTGTAATTTCGGATATTGGGCTATACAAATAAAATTGTCTTGACTATTATAAGACTGTATGAAACATCTAAAAATTCAGGACTCTTACGTTTGCTGCAAAATGTTCAAAAATGGCACTCTAATGAAATAACTGTGCTTTGAATCAAGGTTCATAAGATGTAGCTCTACATTCAAAAAGAGATTGGCAGAATAAATTTTTTACCAGATCAATATCCATGGTGTCAAAGTCCATGCCTTCGTTCAGGTCATCCATACGACCTTCAGACGACATCATCACATCCTCCACAATGGGCTCTTCATCTTCCTCCATAAGCCCGGTGCCACGACGACTAAAAAAAAACAAACAAATATTTATAGCAATGAACTTGAAAAGAGGTCGAGAGGTAGTTCTTTATGTATGTACACGTTTCTTACATGGCATGCTGCAGATTGGTCCTGAGCTTGGCATAGTTCATGGCTCTTTCCTGCTGCTGGCGTGCCTCTTCCTGCTGTCTCTGGGCCAGCATCCACGTCACCTGGGGACTATATAAACAGTCATGCATTAGGAAGCCATGTTTTTGGTCCACTAGTGTTGGGTGATTTAATTGAAGATAACACAAGGATGCTGGACCAAGCAATAAAGATAGAATGCTGGCCTAGAGCCTTTAAAAAGTCGTGCTGGGTCAGTAAACTAGTCCGTTACTATCCCACTGGCCCAGCACTTGGCAGGCTTCTAAGTACAAGCATTTTGCTTGCCTTTGCACCTAAATTTAATAGTGTGCAAATGGGAAATAACATCTAATTCTATCCTAATGTATTTTGGCTCATAATCCAAATTCGAGACTGCATTCTAAGACTACACAAATCCACTGTGCTGACCATTGGGCCTTTATACAAGCCCTTGGTTTACACAGTTGTTCATAAAGTAATATTGCTAAAATCAATGCAAAAATTTAGTAGTGGGAAGCATCTAATTAATATAAGAATGATTTAAACAAATTTAACTTTCTGTTTGAAAGTAAACTTTCATTAGATTAAGCTTTGAATGGCCAAAGCCCCAGTTACCTAAGTATCCTCATCACCATCCACAAACCCTCACGCTCCCTTCACTCTAGCCATTCACCACTCCTTCACATCCCCCCTACATGGCTCTGGACGATGGGAGACAGGGCCTTCTGCTCTTTTTCCCCACGCCTCTGGAACTCCCTCCCGGACTATCTCAGAACTGCCCCTTCCATCAAGGTTTTTAAAACGGGCCTTAAACCCTTCTTTATCGGCAGGCTTTCTTCTAAGCCTTTTATAGTGGCCTACCCTTGTTTTAATCCTCTTTTTACTTAATTTTATTCTACTTTTTTTCTTTTCTTTTTTTTACAGCGGCCCACCCTGGTTTTATTCCCCCTCTTTTATCTTTTTGTTTTATTATATTTTTTCTTTTTTCTTTGACTACAGTCTTTTATCTGTGAAGTGCTTCAAGAACTGTCTTCGCAGATGAGGAGTGTTATACAAACTCATTTTTATTATCATTAGATCAGAGGGTAACTAACCAACTGGCCCAAAATGAACAGCAAGGAGAAAAAATAATAATGTTGAAATAATTAGGCATCCATACTTGTAATCCATGGGTGTTTGGTGGTGCTGGGGCGTCTGTTGATGATGCTGCGAGTGTTGATGGGATTGCTGCTGGTCTTGCGGGAGAGGGTAGACACCCATGTAGCTGTCATCTCGGCCCCTCTTGGGGTCCCGCATTGCAGTGGAGGTCAGGTGGGGGGATGGCATCATGACTGGAGTCTGCATGCTCTGCTGCCAAACCTCACTGCTGCTGCTGCTCTCCTCTGGAATGGGGAGGGGAAAACAGTTATACAAACACACCTACTCTGACACCCTAGACAGGGGTTCTTAAAGATCGTCAATTTCTCAGTGTCAATGGAGGTTTGGGATTTGTCAGTGTCAGGTCAACCAACCTTTTCACAAGTTTTTACCAACTAGCTTTGCATCATTCCACTTCAGGAATGAAATAAATGGGACGTTTGTACTTTCACTTTTTGCAGACGCACTTAGGTACTTACAGACTATATCTATTAAAAAGGAAAAAAAGCTCTGAAGGTTGCTGATATATGACCCTGTGCTAGTGCTAAAGAGGAGCTTCTGACTCTCTCCTACCATCTGCTGTTTACTCTTCCCTCTCATCCTCTAGGCTGATTGAGCCACGCTGGCGAAACGCATCTGGGTTAATCTGGGCTCCAACCCAGCTTTCATAACATCATGACAGTACTTCCCCTGGCCTCAACTTTGTGTGGCTGGGGGTTGAGGGGATAATGGGTGGATGTAAAACAGAATACAGGTTGCTGATCTATAGTTATAAATGATTTCTTTTACTTTGTCACATACAAAGTAAATCATTATCTTGAGGTTAAATTTGTTCATGAGTAGAAAAATAAGGGTTTTGACCCCTAATAGGGCACAATAAAGAATGTAAATGGATGGAAAGGATGAATGTAACTAGTGCCTTTTCAATAGCGACTATTAGTTAATTACAAGTTGATATCTAATATGTGACGACCCATAAGGGTCAATTGATAAGCAGTTTGGCATTTTCCCAGAAAGAAGACTAGTGACTAGTGCCTTTCAATTATGTACTAGTCACTAAAATAACTACTGTTTATTGAGTGTTAATAGTAAGAACGAAAGCCACTTTATTTTTGTCATTGCACAGGCGTTTGTTAACAATGAAATTTGTCTTCTGCATTTAACCCATCCTATTGCATAGGAGCAGTGGGCAGCTGCAGCACCCAGGGACCAACTCCAATTTTTCTTGCTATTGCCTTGCTCAGGGTCACAGGCAGGATAACATGCATGCCTTTTTAATGGTGGGAAGAGACCGGAACACCCAGAAAACCTATGCAGACATGGGGAGAACATACAAACGCCACACAGAAAGGACCTGGGACAGCCTGGGATTTGAACCCAAGACGTTCTTGCTGTGAGGCAACAGTGCTAACCACTGGGCCACCCTAGTAAAAGAAAAAAGTGACTTGTCATACACAAATTAGTAACTAGTACTTATTTTAATAGAACTAGTATCTAATTGTTTTTAGCAACCTAAGACTTTTCAATATTGACTGGTGACCGTCATAATAGTGACTAGCGTTTAAAAAATAAGTACTAGTATCTAATTTTTAGTGACTAGTGCCTTACAATGAATAAATTATAAAATGGCCTGCCCTAACGTCACATCTTACATGTTTTACTATTAACTTACCTATTACTTGAAGTTCATTTTAGTGACCAAGTATAAATGTGTAAGAATTTTTCCTTCTTTTCACCCACTATGCCCAGCTAATGTAAGTTCTGGACAGCTTGGTAACACCAAAAAAAATGTTCTCCCTGATTTGAGATCATGATTGTTCATCTTCTGGACAGTAAACCAGTGAATGTAAACAGATTAGTACAGTCAGTACCATAAAGACAATAATAAAAATCATAGACTCTGATGTGGTTAATGAACTGGGATTTGCTCATGACAAAGGCAGCAGCTCTGCTCATTAAGGGATTAATAATACAGTTACTTTGTTTCCTGTACCTTCTGGCAGCTTCCTTTTGGTTGCCGAGGTTCCAGCTGTAGTGGCAGTGGGCTTGGTTTTCTTTGAGCGGACAGAGGAGCCCCTACTCGAGTAGCCACTCATCACAGACATGGTGTCGTCGTCCCCACCAGCCTGCAGGGAGTTCCTGTAGGAGATGAGTGGGAGCCAGCAGTCCTCTCGCTGCAGTGCCATCTGAAACGTCATGAAGCGCTCCAGGTACATGTGGCTGGGGGTGTCAGATTGATAAGACAAGATGAACACACTCATGCAAGCATGCAAATACAAGACAAACACCCTGACATAAAACCAGGTGCACATTCCAACTGGTGTGTGTGTGTGTGAGGGGGGGGGGGCTCACATCATACGCTCACGCAACACAAACACCAGTTGCACCAGTTGTCATGAACACCTGTTGTTCTGAGGCACTAGAGATTCCAGGCTGTCAGCTCAGACAGACTTACACAGTCCTCTTGTCCTGTCTCATGAGCTTGGAGGAAAACTCGCTCAGTATGTCCAAGAAGGCCAGGTTGAGAGGAGGGTTTCCCTCTCCCTGGGGGCTGGGCTCCTTGAACGCAAACTCTATGCCATCCCTGGGAGACAGGTGGAAACAGAAGGAGAACAAGACATGGGTGAAAACGGAAAGGGTTACACGTACGGTTCCAATTTGCTCCTGCCTACGTGATGAAAATTCAAATCCCAGGATGTCATGCAAAATTATTTTTTGTCTGCACACTTCTGGATCAATCACAGTGATTTTCGAGTGCATTATGGCTTCAGAAAGGTTTTGAAAATCCTCGTTTTTACAATAAGAGTATTTTGTGCTCAGTGTGCGGAAATGGAAATTATCCAATTCAAAACATCCACTGTAGGGCTTTACCACCTAAGCCTCCGCAGAAGCCAGGGAAAATATACCATGGCATACACAGAGTCAACAGAGAACTGACGGTCATTTGTGTCAAGTACAACAGTTCCCAAACATAAATCCAAAAATGTATATGTGCAATTCAACAGGAGCAGAGCAGAGCTCACTTGTGTAGCATGGCGATGGCGTCTCTAGTTTTGACCTGGTCGAGGCCGAAGGTGAGGGAGAACCGTCGCGCCAGCTCTTTGATTCCACAGAATGAAGAGGACGAGCGATCAAACCCATGACCCAAGTCTGAAAGCATCTCATTGAACAACTAGGGGGAAGAGGAGGAGTGAGAAGATTCACTGTGTTAATGAGACAGAAACTGGAATTGTCGTCATCCAGGTAGCCTGAGAATTCTAAGAGGAGGCCTATGTCTGCGTATACTGACCTGCTGGAGACTGAGAATGAGGGTCTTGGCACACTGGATCTTGTCAATTTGCCGAGTCTTACTCATGGTCTCCTTGATAATGTCCCCATAGTCATTGTAATACTGCAATTACAGAAATACAATTCGAAATTTCAGTAACTCAACAGTAATAATTGTTCTAGGTCTCCTCAGTAACTGTAGCAGGTTATTCTATAGGTCATGTGGATATAAAGCGATTATTGCATGGCCACAAGGTCACAGGTTTGAACCCCCTGCTACTGCCTTAAGTTCTGTCATTGACCAAAAAGAGCCCTTTATATCCCGCTATGTACGATACTCAGATAAATAAACATTTTCAATACCGATCATTGCAAAGAAAGGTGACAGCTGCAAGTCCAGCTTTGATAAAAGGTAAATAAAAAGGTCAGTCTTACCCTCATATACTGTTTGAAGATGTCAGCCCCAGTCTTCATCTCCACTACACAGTAGATGATAAGCTTACAATAGGCAGCCAGCAGGTTTCTTCTCTTGTGCAGAGCTTCAATTTTCCCCGCCTCATCATCCTGCTGCCCATCTGATACATCAGGCACACAGAAAGAGAACATCAAAAACTTAAGTGTTTGACTTGAGTGCTTTTAAACAAATACACAAAAACTTTGCTCTTTAAAACTATCGTTTTGTGGGTTTTCTTTTCTTTTTTCTTGACTGCTTGGCCTGTTAGAAAGTTCTCAGATGACCGCAAGGTAAAAATCCTTGGAGAAGCCTAATACAGCCCTTTCTATCCTATAACCCACTCACTGGGCCTCTAGTCTCTAGGTGAAAGTGCATATGTGCCTCAAAGCTGCTCGTAACAGCAGCTCAACACCTTGAATAAGCCTATCACAGTCACACTTCTTTCCCCTCTCATTTGCTCTTTAAATGAAAATAATGACAGTAAGAGCATAAAATTTTTTCCTCTTCAATAACGTGCCTGCCACCCCCCCCCCCCAACTTCATAAATTCTGTACCATTGTTGGAATGTTTTTTCCAGCACCGCTGATGATTCTCTGGTCAAACATACAGCTTAGACAGCGTTTGTTCACACAACAGGGAATAAAGCAGAAGGTGCTGTACCTTCTGTCTTATTCCTCACTCATGTAGGATGCCTTTTATATCATAAACTACGATATAACTCTATCTGTTACTCAGTCATTATTTTCATTGAGTATTTCAGCTTTCTTAATTATACACATGACAGCAACTCACAGCTATTGATCTCATCATGTGAAGGGACTGAACAAAGTTCCCTTATTTCTGTTGTTCCATTTTCACTTGTCATTCCAGTTTAGTTTGGATATATGTGTTCTTGTAGTTTTTTGGATATGTGTTTTTGTCTGTGTTGCACTGCTGTGGGCTGGGGGAAACGAGATTTCATTTCATTTCATGTACTTGCGTACATGAAATGAAATGACAAAGTGTTCCTGATTCCTGATTAAGATATGCCCTTACTTCTTACTAGTTTACGCATAAAATCTCACTTCAGACAAATGCCTGCCATTAAAAAGTCTCGGGATACATTCCTTAAGATTGATTGTAAATTTTAAGTCAACCTGCGCATCACTAAATCAATTTAAACAATATTAAAATAGAGCTTTGGACCAATGGGAGCGATCTAACTAAGAGGGTTCGTGACTTGCCTGAGGTCAGATTGGTATAAAATTAGGGAAGTTTTGTTGGGACTTAAAATAACAAAAAACAAAACTTGAGTTGTCAGGGAATTCTATTCCCTTCCAATATCTATTTACATATCTAACTAGCTAGCTAGCCATCTATCACGTTTGATCTAGGCCGTGCTATTCGCCCCTTAAAAAAAAAAAAATCATAAATGACCTGCTAGAAATTTATGCATGGGCCCAATTGAAGAACGACCAGGGAATAAAATGAAAATGTTCTATAATAATAAATATTATGTCAAAGCTTGTTGCTTAGGTGTTAATTCTTGTTTCAGAGGGTGATGCAATTAACTTTTCAGAGCATTCAATGGTTAAGGCCACAGGAAAGAAAAGAGCACAGCAAAAATAACACCACTCGATTGGCAGTTCTTTTTAGCAGTGCTAATGTTGTAATAGAAGAGGGTGGAGAGAGGTAAGAGATAATGAACAGATATTGACAAATGCCGTAGAGTCCAGAGAGATGGAATAAATGTACACAGACTGGTTAGGTTTGGACTAGCAGTAACTCTGCATCACACCAAAGATGGTGCATCATCGCAGCACAGCTGACACACCAGCCCCAATTTTCAAAGCTCCTCTGTGACAAAAATAAATCTCTTCTGCACAAAAATATTACTTTATCAAGGTGTAGCAATAAAAATAATCTAATCAAATAGGCTATGTTTTTAAACAACTGAAAAAAATATAATCCTATAATCCCCTTTTGTTTTTTCTGTCTGTAACTACCGTATTTCCCGGACTACAAGTTGCACCGGAGTACAAGTTGCACTCAGCAAAAAATATCGCTTCGGAGTATAAGATGCATTTATTTATATGGTGGTACAGTAGTGATGCACAAGTCAGGTTTTTTTTTAATACCCACACCCACCAGACTCATTATGTGAGCCAATCTGCACCACCCACCCTGCTAAAATATGCGTTAATTAACCACCTGAACCCGACCCGTCCCGCAAACCTTCAAATTTAGCTTAGGCTAGCAAAGTGAGCAGTATTGCAATATTTCATTTTTGGGCTGTTTGCCCAGCATAATACACTGATTGCAAGGAGAGCCTATTGTATCTTAGCCTCATAGCATCTGGGTCTACTAAATAAACAAGACGAATTGTTCCAAATTGCGTTCTTTATTGTTGAATAGCAGCAGATAACCTATCATTAAAGACATGAACTGTCTCTCTTTTTCGCTCTCGCTCACACACACACACACACACACACACACACACACACACACACACACACACACACACACACACACACACACGTGGGAAAGCCTCTTCTTTCTTGACATTGAAGACATTGAAGGTGGACTAGAAATGCACAGCCTAGCCTATTGCACGCAATTTTTCTGTAAGTTATTTATAACTTACTCTGAGCAATGCTTTGTCACTTTTTGACCCGCCTGCCCGAACCCATGATATTTTCTAGTAAGCTTTGTGGGTCAACCCACACTATCTAGTGGCCTTAGTTGAAACAAACTGTATTCGTCCCACAAAATTACATTTTATATAAATCGCTTTGGAATATAAGTAGCAGGACCAGCCTGATGAGTAAAAAAACAGCAACTTATAGTCCGGGAAATACGGTATGTGTTTTTATTTATGCTGCTGCCTGTCTTGGCCAGATCTCCCTTGAAAAATAGATTCTTAAACTCAATGGGACTCTCCTGGTTAAATAAAAAAAAATCAAAAAAATCCTAAAGACCATCAAATTGTCTCATTGCCTGGTGAAAACATTCCTGTCTGGGTCTATACATGATCAATGCTCTATATTTTCCTGACTATAGCAGCAAAGAAGAGGCAGCAAATGTCCAAGACAACAATGAAAGAATGTGAGCACAAATGACACGTTGTTATGATATGTTATCAGTTGGACTATTTGCTGTGGTTTGACTGTATTTTGTAGGAATTCATAAGCACCAGAAACAGACTGAACATTGAAATTGTGCCTCAATTGTTTTGCATAGAATTTCTACGCAACTCCTGTTGGTGGTAGATATAGAAGGCAAAATGGCAGAAAAGAAATACCATGATAAAGGAAAATTGTTTGTTCACCTGGGGGACTGGCATTTAGTTGAAAGTGTGTTAAGTCCTGGGGGGGGGGCTGATTTAAAAGCTTTATAACGAAAATTAAAAATTGTATCGCACAACAAAGAGGAAGCAGCTTTATAGATGTGGAAGTGGAAGTTTGGTTGGAGCAGCCACATTCAGACAGCAATTTTGAGTGGAGCAGTTATGTCAATAAGGCAATAATGATGATATATATATATATATAAGAGATCCATTTATCCAAACCGCTTATCCTGCTCTCAGGGTCGAAGGAATGCTGGAGCCTATCCCAGCAGTCATTTGGTGGCAGGCAGGCAGACACCCTGGACAGGCCGCTAGGCCATCACAGGGCCAAAGATGAATTAATGTGTTGCTAATTATGGATTACTCAATAGATGCTATATTTAGTGTGTGGGGGGGGGGTCCTCCCCTCAATAAAATTTCAAATTTGTTTCCTTGGTGCATCTATTTTTTCTTTTTAAATTGACACCAACATTTATTTATTTATGTTTGTGTAGCAATACATTATATATAGTTGGACACTTTTCCTGTCTGTGAGAACATGGCATGGGCAGTATGTGTGCTCATTTGCTTCTGTACCTGTGCTGTTTGTGTCATCATCCTGGTCTATGAAGACATGGTTTAGGATGAAGGAGAGTAGTTCAGACTGCAGTGAATCCTCTGGGGAATAGACCAAGGGCTCCAGGTGCTCCCTGCCACCAGACACCATCTGGTGGCTGAAGATCAACAGCACATCACATAAGATGGTGAATGCCTACAGAGGGAGGGAAAAAAAGAACAAACTGAATCAAGTGGACATCACAGCAATATCTGTATAACATATGAGCATGATCTGACCTAGAGTACCAGGACAATAACACCTGTTCAAAAATTCAAATTGAAAAAAAGAAGTGAACAAGCCATCGGCATCAGGGCTCTTAGCTTCTGAGGTCTGACTGAGGAACTTGCAATGGCTGAATCAGCACCATCTTTTAAAAATGTTTTATCACACTTGCTTTAATGCAACAATCTTTTATTACCCACGTTTGCCCTCTCTGTGTTTTACACATATTTTCTGCTTAACTCACAAATTTTTAAATCATCTGTAAAACCATTTGTAGCTGTTTTGAAAATAAATTAAAATTGAGACCATTATTATTTCTAGATCAGCAGCATGTAGAGTTGTGGTTTTAGATGCCACATACCTGTTCTTTGACAGCTGTGTTGACATTGGTGAGGTAGCGCTGACACATCATGCAGAATGCCCTCATCTGTTTCCTCAGGGTCACCAGGTCCTCCTGATTAATAAACAAAATGGTAAATTAGCTGTGAATATCATACCAGTGGTCAGACTAAATATATGTTTTTCTTATTAATACACAAAAGAAAGAAGCTAGCTCTAGCGGTGCTCACCTTTCTTGAGCTACCCTCAGACAATTTGGCCAGGTGCCACAGGATCACATAGTGGGTACACTGCAATGAGTGAATCACTATCTGCTCACACACACAAAAGAAGTAAACAATTAGTCAGCATCAGACAGTTAACATAAAACTTGTGGATGTATGTGTATATACACTAACCTGTTCAGGCATATCTCCATTCTCAATGCCTGTGTTGAGCAGCTTGAAATTGCTGGTGAAGAGGTCCCACTGAGACAGGTCATGAGCACTTAAGATGGGTAAGAGGAGGTAGATGTCAGTACACACACACACACACACACACGTGTGTGTGTTAGCTATAGGAAAAAAACGTTTGATACATAGCAGTATTAAAGTTTTTTCCCTACATGTATCTTAACATTCCACTCCTCATTTGTTGAGCACTTTTATCAACACCATTGATGGTTTCCGGAAAAAAACAAAAACTGATATATATATATATATATTCGCATGAGTTGTATTGACAGAAGAAGAAATAATGTTCAGGAACCTTGGGTCTCAAACATGAAAGAAATGAAGGTAGCGGAAGAATTTCCCATACTTATGAAAGGCCGTGATCCTCTTCAGAGTTGAAAGAACCGGGTAAGCATCGTCTTCATCAGCATCTTCGCCCTGGAAACAGATTGTGTTACAACATTTTTTGGGCATTGTTTACAAACTGTATCATTGGCATCTGTTTTGTCAGTTCTCTGTTACCTCTTGCAGGAAGTCCTCCAGTAGTCTGTTGAATTTGTCTACCAGCTCGTCCAGCAGCTGGGAGCGGGCAATGTCTACCCTATTGAAAATTGTGAACTCCTCATTGCAGAGGGCGTGGTAGGTCTTGGAGCATGCCTCCAGAACTTCAGTGTCTGTATGCTTCTCCACTATCTCCCTAATCTGGCGCAGCAAGGATTCAAGATGCTGAGGAGGAAAGAATGGGAATTATTTTAAGGTATGATGAAAGTATATGGAGGCATTAACCTTTCTGATTTTATGTGCCTATGTGATCACTTTGTTTGCATCTCTAGAAGGTGTCTTACCTTCTCCAGCCTTCCTGTGGTGTAAATTTCTAGGTCAAAGAACTGAGGCAGCTGCAACAGGTTGGTCACCTTCTCTGCATCCACAGCATACTGCATTACAAGCACAAACATGTAAGGGACTTTTCTGTTTTTGAAATACTGAACTCAGCAGCCAGCAGCCTAGTGCTACCGAGAACAGCATATATGTAACACACCTTGGCCAGTAGAGGGGGCAATGACACTGCAAACAGCTCTGTCATCCTGGTTCGGTCATCGAGCTGAGTCTTCTTCTCCTTGGCTGTCATTACCTGATAACAGACACAGCAAGTCAGTTGGACCTCTCCACTCATTTCCAGCCTAAATATGCTCATCTACCTCTCTCATTAGTATTTGCAAATTTAAAAAAAACAACTGTTCAAACAACAACTTGCATATACTGTTGAAAGTGTCTTTTTCTATTTTACCCTCTTTCCTGTGCCTCTGCCCACAGGCGGGTGGCACTCAGCAGCCTGGCGCACAGTGCACAGCATGATCTCAATCAGAGCTGTCTCCTGTCTATCAGTTAGAGCTACAAAGGACAAGAGACAGAAAAGGAAGGATAGATCATTTTTCATTCCATTGTTCTTGACTAAGGGTAGTGCTAGCTAATGACACTTAATGTCCTACCTTCCTCTCCAGGCAATGGGTCATCCAACAGTAAACTGGTCATACACTCCCAGTCCTTCAGTAGCTCTGCACCACACTCCCACAGTGAGTCCACCAAGTAGGCTGCATGCTCATGGAGCTAGAAGAAAAGACACATCCTGGGTCAGCATGGATCAGGGTTCCCACTCTTTTTAAGAAATAATTTTCCAGCACTTTTCAAGGACATTTTCCATGACCTTTGCTTGGATATACTTGAAGAACAACACTTGCTTGAAGAGACAAAACCCCCACAAAGCTTTTGGACCAGACTGTTTCCCCCCACCCTGAAGCACTGTGTCAATCAGCTGGCTCTAGTGTTCAAAGACATTTTTAACACTTCACTTGGATACATGCCATGTACCAGCCTGCTTCAAGAGCTCTACTATCATCCCCATTCCCAAAAAAACAAGGACCACAGGACTCAATAACTACAGACCTGGCGCCCTGACCTGACCTTTTGAGTGCCTTGTTCTGTCCCATCTTAAAACTATCACTGACCCACAACTAGACTCCCTGCAGTTCATCTACAGAGCCAACAGATCTGTGGACAATGCAGTTAACATGGTACTCCATCCTCCAGCACCTGGACTCTGCAGAAACATACGCCAGGATCCTGTTAATGGATTTTAGCTCTGCCTTCAACACTATCATCCCGGAACTGCTCCAGAACAAGCTCTACCCACTGCACATGACTGTCTCCACCTGCAGGTGGATCACCAACTTCCTATGGGACAGGAAGCAGCACGTGAAGCTGGGGAAACACGTCTCTGACTCCCGGACCACCAGCTCTGGTTCCCCTCAAGGCTGTGTCCTTTCCCCTCTACTCTTCTCCATGTATATGAACAGCTGCACCTCCAGTCACCAGTCAGTCAAGCTACTGGAGTTTGCTGACGAAACCACCCATATTGAACTCAACTCTGGTGGGGATGAGTCTGCCTATAGGTGGGAGATTGACATCTGGTGTCCTGGTACAGCCAAAACAACTTGAAGTTCAACACTCTAAAGACAGTTGAGATGGTTGTGGACTTCAGAAAATACCCAGCCCCCCCCCCCATCACCCTGTGTGGCTCCCCAGTCGACACTGCGGAATCCTTCCGCTTCCTGGGCACCATCATCACCCAGGCCCTCAAGTGGGAGCTGAACGTCAGCTCCCTCACAGGCACAGCAGAGGATGTACTTCCTGTGGCAGCTGAAAAAGTTCAACGTGCTAAAGCCAATGATGGTGCATTTTTACACTGCCATCATTGAGTCCATCCTCACCTCCTCCATGACTATCTGGTATGCTGCTGCCACTGCCAAAGACCAGGGCAGGCTGCAGCATATCATTCACTCTGCTGAGAGAGTGATTGGCTTTAACCTGCCATCCCTCCTTGACCTGTGCACCTCCAGGACACTGAGGCGAGCAGGAAAGATCATAGCCAACCCTTCCTACCCAGGCCATGGTCTCTTCAAAACACTTACCTCTGGCAAGAGGCTAAGGTCTAAAAAAAAAAAAAAAAAAAAAAAAAAAAAAACCCAGAACCTCACGCCACAAGAACAGCTTCTTCCCTACAGCAGTAGGCCTTTCTAACAAGCCCCCACACACCCACAGATCCTGACATTGCCCCCACCCACCCATCCTCCCCCTTTTATCTTCCCTAAACCCTGCATAAAACCTGCACTAACCTGTAAATAACTTATTCTGTAAATCTACTAGTACTACTACTACTTTCGGCTGCTCCTGTTAGGGGTCACCACAGCGGATCATCCGTTTCCATCTCTCTCTCTCTTTTTTTTTTTTAGATGACTTTTTTTTCCTGTATTTTTTTTGCTTTAGTTTAACAGTGACAGTAGAGAGAGACAGGAAAGGCAGGGGTGACAGAAGGGATTACAAGCAGCAAAGGGCCCAGGCCGGATCCAAACCCAGGCCGCCATGGCAAGGACTCAGCCTCACGTGGCACGCACTCCACCAAGTGTGCCACCAGGGCACCCCCCGGTTTCCATCTCTTCCTGTCCTCCACATCGTCCTCTGACACACCAGCCACCTGCATGTCCCACTTCCATCAACCTCCTCTTTGGCCTTCATCTTTTCCTCTTGCCTGGCAGCTCCATATTCATCATCCTTCTCCCAATACACCCAGCATCTCCCCTCCACACATGTCCAAACCATCTCAATCTTGCCTCTCTTGCTTTGTCTCCGAACTGTCCAACCTAAGCTGTCCCTCTAATATACTCAATTCCTAATCCTGTCCTTCTTCGTCAATCCCAATGAAAATATTAACATCTTCAACTCTGCCACCTCCAGCTCCACCTCCTGTCTTTTTGTCGGTGCCACTGTCTCCAAACCATAAAACATCGCTGGTTTAACTACCATCTTGTAAACCTTTCCTTTAACTCTTTCCTGGTACCCTTCTGTCACAAATCACTCCTGACTCTTCTCCACCCACTCCACCCTGCCTGCGCTCTCTTCTTCACCTCTTCTACGCTGCCTGTTACTTTGAACAGTTGACTGCAAGTATTTAAACTCATACGTCTTCATCACCTCTACTCCTTGCATCCTCACCATTCTGTTGTCCTCCCTCTCGTTCACGCATGTATTCCATCTTGCTCCTACTGACTTTCATTCCTCTTCTCTCCATTGCATACCTCCACCTCTCCAGGCTCTCCTCAACCTGCACCCTACTCTTGCTACAGATCATAATGTCATCCGTGAACATCATAGTCCACAGAGACTCCTGCCTGATCTCGTCCGTCAAGCTGTCCATCACCATTGCAAACAAGAAAGGGCTCAGAGCTGATCCTTGATGTAATCCCACCTCCACCTTGAACCCATCTGTCATTCCAACCGTATACCTCACCACTGTCACACTGCCTTCATACATGTCCTGCACCACTCCTACACACTTCTCTGTCACTCTCGACTTCTTCATACAATACCACACCTCCTCCCTCGGCACCCTGTCATATGCTTTCTCTAAGCAACTCTTATTCTGTAAATAACTTGTTAAAATTCTAATTGAACTTTTTTTAAATACAACTCCTGCCACCCAGTGCCGGGCATCAGGGGCTGCCATGTCATCTCATGTTAGACTCTGAACTGGTGTTGTGGATGAGTAAATGAGAAAGACGTGTACCTCACTCTCTAGGAAGAAGAAGACAGTGGTCTTAATGAGGTTTGCATTCGGGCTCTGTCTGCCTCTCCTCTTGGGGGCACCCTCCTCCTCTGGTTCCCGCTGGCTGAACAACCTAAGGGGGAAAGGTGCACATGTTAAGCACTGTGTCTCATATTAAAACTATAGGGATGCACTCAGTAGAGTGCAGATCTCTGCCATGCGTACACAGCTCCCTTTCTCTGGTGTTTGAACTTGGCAACAAACCACCCCTTTTTTTCGAAATACACGCACACACGGACAGAAAAAAGTGTTTTTTCTGCCATTATAAGACTTTTGCGCAGCGCCCAATTCAGAAATATGGGGGGGAAAAAACAAGTTGTTAATATGCAGTGCTCAAGCTAAAAAAATCTACCTAATAAAAACACTTTGTCTGTCTGTCTATGGACATGGAATGACAGAGATCAGGCCATCATAATTTCAAAGCCCGTATCAAAACACTTCAAATGTGTTTAACTGTCACGGTTTTCATGATATAAAATGAATGAAGGCTGTTCTGCTGATTCACTTTTCATTCTAAAGCAATAAAACAATGGTAAGAAAAGACTTCAAATGTGTTTAACTGTCGGGGATTTCATGATATAAAATTAATCAAGGCAAATGGCTGCTCTGCTGATTGACTTTCATTTAGGGCTGTCATATTAGATTTTCACTACATGACTGTCGTGGCCAAAAGAATTCACTAATGATATTATCGCGATATCTATAGAACATTTGAGAAAAAAAAAAGCTATCAGTCAAGTTCATCTTTAACTTCGTTTATTGTGAGTTTTGTCTCTTTTTTGGCAAACTAATTACACTCAAAGAGTGTAAGGAGGTGGAGAGAGTCTGCAACCATAACTGTACAAAAATAACAATTACGCTTAATGGATAGTGAAAAGGCAACCAGATGAACTGATAAACAAAAGATCCACAAGGCCTAAAATCTGCCAACAATACAATGTCAACTGAAACAAAATCATGGGGAGAGAATTTGTGTGAGACCACAGGTTGACAACTCGCCACTCTGATATACTGTTGATTTAATGTCCACTGACCATATCCTTATATATTTTTTTCCTCTTTCCATTTTTCATGACATGATTTTGTGTGGCAGTAGTAGCCATACACATTTGTAGTAGCTAGCTAGTGTAGTGGTTTGACCAAGTTTAAATCAGTCTGAGTCAAACCCCACAAAGGTTACATGCATTCAGAATACACATGACCCCTTATTTTTTACAACACAAACAAATGTATAATTAAGTGTAAGGAAGGGAAATAAAACACTCAATTTAAATAAACTTAAACACACCAACAGTTAATTTTCAAAGGTTATATTAGAGCAAAAGGGAAAGAAAAAAGACCATGCACACGGTTGCCTAAGATTGGGCAGCGATTTACAGCAGCATTGGTTGAGTGAGCTAGCGAGTGAAGGAGGAGAGGGAGCGGCGGTAGCGAGAATAAACTTTTTTTCAAAAGTTTTTAATCACTGCAACCACGAGAGGTTCTTCATCATACACTCATAACGGCACAAAATGTTTTTAGGCTGATAAATCCAGTAGTTTGTGAGATTAGCCGCGGACAGAAAGACATGCCTCGCGCACACACACACGGCCAAATGCATAATCCCCTCCAGGCTATTGCCTGGCTGAGATAGCCAATCTCCAAGCATCTTTCAAACTGTCAACACTAGCAGTATCAAGCTAAATAACAAGTTTAACCTTAGGCTCAGTTTACAATCTAAACCTGTAAACTACAATTTCCAGCGGAGACATAACATTATTCCAACTTCAGACGTCTAAAAACAGATATTCTCAAAACAAAATAATCACTAAAGTAAAGATTAACTTTTTCTCCTGGTAAGCATGCAAACATGAAAGAGAAAACAATGTTTCCTTCTGAACAAATTAGTTTTGTTAAATGATATTTAACTCACCACTTTCCTCCATTTTGAGAAAGTTGGAAAATGGGATGTTTCTTCTTATGAATTACAACATCACCTTCTCCCCTTGCTGAACTCTACTCTTTTCCTAACCTGCTTCTACTCTTATTTTCCAGAGATCTGTCTCTCCCTGTTTTCAACAGAGGAATCACAACATTGTCTAGCTGCTGCTACATCAATCACCCCAAAGTCAGATTTGTGTATGACATACTTCTTGAAGAGGAACTCTCCAGCTGCTATGGCAACAGGTCTGTGAGCAGAGTAGACAAGGTGATATACACTCTCGCAGTCCTCAGGGCTCAGCACCTCATCTGTACTACTGCAGAAACAAACAAACAAACAAACAAACAAACAAACAAACAAACAAACAAACAAATCATATAAAGTATCAGTAACCCTGGGGTTACAAAATAGTTATAGGTAATCTTGCTAGTATGAGAAAAACATTAAATCTACTGAATATGTTATTAAATGCATTGCTTGCCATCATGTATATGTTTTTGGTTTTACTGCAATAGCTGTAATCAGATGAATGACTTACTGTAAGACAAGAGTGAGCAGTTTTATAGCCTGTACTGCAACATCATACTCTTTGTCAAGAGTCATTGAGACAATGCGGTCCTGTGCAAAAAAAATAATGCAGCATTAATGCACATTTTCCACCAATAATTTTCAATTATTTTTCCATGACTTCTCCATAACTTTCAGCTAAATTTCCATGACCAAAAGAAATTATTTTTTGAGCTTCAACTGAAGAGAATGTGAAAGCGAGTCTACATTTCAAATAATGTATATGAGGCGCTCAACTCTCAAAAACCTTTGCTATCCATATTCTGTACCTGTTGCATTTGAAGCCATTGATTCTTGAATATGCAATTGCCTGGCATACTTTTAACACTATGTCAATTATTCATGACAATTATTCATATGACAAACTATGATAAATGCTTGACTATGACAAAAAAGTTTTATGACTATGACAAATCAAACGATTGATTCAATAGTCAGATTAATCGAGAATAAAACAATTATTAAACACATCTTTATGTGAGCTAGTGTATTCAGTTGGAAGGTGTTACTGTTGTCCAGCAGGTGGTGCTGACCTTAAAACGACTGGTGAAGAGCTCGAGTCTCGTATTGAGTTCTCTGTTGTAGTAGAGACCCTGTAAAGCTGTCAGACACTTCAGACGCACTTCGCCTTGCTGGAAAACAATATAAGGTTAACAGTCAGAGAGGCTCACTTTATATGCCAAGAAAAACTCAAGCAACAGCTATAACTCACCTTATCATGCATGGTCCATCCCACATACTTAAGATAGCTGTCGTTGAGGAAGGCATCGCTGTAGAGTTTCATCCACACTCCAATTTCTTCTATACAAATAGCCCTGATTTCTGCTATTGAATCACTGTCAAAAGATTACACATACATGTGTTGGCATCTCCTCAGTTGAATAAGACCATCAGAATTGTTTTTTTACAGTAGCATCAGTAATAATACAGATAACTTTATGAGTGTCATTATTTCACCACTAGATCTTGAAAAATATAAAGCCATACCGGTATCGGTGAACAAACACTCCTTTGAATATTGCATTCATCATGTTTTCAATCTCATCTTGATTTTCTTGGAGCTAAAAAAAAAAAAAGCATAATCATTACCAAAACATACGAACATCATTTTAGTCGAACGATGAAATTGACAGAGCCACTAAATGGAGTAGTGACTTGGAGGCACTGTAAACATAACGAGATAGTGTGTGACAGCCAACTATGCCACCATGCTGTAGTACGGCCAGTGAGTGAACTAGCAGATGGATGCCCAGTGGGACCTGCTGTTACATAACCCAATAAACTGCCAAAGCTAGCTGAATTACACCCAGCACTAACATGTTCAATGCCAGTCCAACACCAAAGTGTTGCAGTGCTAAAAATGGAGATAATTCATTGTCACAGCAGATAAAAATCCACCCCCCCCCCAAAAAAAAGAAGAAAGAAGCTATTTCCTCTTGGAACTGAGATTTTGGCATTGAGTGGAATTTGAGTGCCCCTTTTCCCCCCCAATTTAACATGCAGACAGATATAGCCTTAAATAACGCCTCTTTCAACATCCCAAGTGCACTGTAACTCATGAAATACAAACTTGAGTGTCTCGTTATCTGCAAATAAAAACAAAGTGTCAATCAAGTTCATAAGAAATTTGCAAGTAAGGTTACTGTTAACAAAAGCTGAATGAAGCCAGTTTGTATTAACACATGATTGTTTTTACATTTAGATGCGTTTACTAGGCTGTATGCCCCTACAGCCATATACACTAATAAGCCAAAACATTATGACCACCTGCCTAATATGCTGTTGGTCCTCTGTGTGCTGCCAAAACAGCACCGACCCGCCGAGACATGGACTCTACAAGACCCCTGAAGGTGTCCTGTGGTATCTGGCACCAAAACATTAGCAGCTGATCCTTCAAGTCCTGTAAGTTGCGAGGTGGAGCTGCCATGGATCAGACTTGTCAGCCTAGCACTTCCCACAGATGCTGATCGGACTGAGATCTGGAGAATTTGGAGGCCAGGTCAACACCTTGAATACTTCATCATGTTCCTCAAACCATTCTAGAACAATGTGTGCAGTGTGGCAGGGTGCATTATCCTACTCAAAGAGGCGACTGCCATCAGGGAATACCACTGCCATGAAGGGGTGTACCTGCTCTGCAACAATGTTTCGGTAGGTGGCACACGTCAAACTGACGTCCACGTGAATGGCTGGACCCAGGGTTTCCCAGCAGAACATTACACAGAGCATCACGTTCTCTCCACTGGCTTGTCATCTTCCTACAGTGCATCCTGGTGCCATCGCTTCCCCAGATAACGGTGCACACGTACACGGCCATCCACGTGACCTAAAAGAAAACGGGACTCATCGGACCAGGCGATCTTCTTCCACTGCTCCAAGGTCCAGTACAGATGCTCTCGTGTCCATTGTAGGCGATTTCGACAGTTGACAAGGGTCATCGTGGGCACTCTGCCCGGTCTGCAGCTACACAGCCCCATACGCAGCAGGGTACGATGCAATGTATGTTCCAATACATTCCTCCCGTAACCAGAAATAACATTTTCTGTGACTTGTGCCACAGTAGACTTTCTGTCGGTTTGGACCAGATGGGATCACCTTCGTCGCCCTTGCACATCGATGAGACTTGTGTTCCCAACACCCTGTTGCTAGTTTGTGGTTTGTCTCTCCTTGGACCACTGTCAGCAGGTACTCATCACTGCTGACTGGGAGCCCCCCCACAAGCCTTGCCGTTCCAGAGATGCTCTGACCCGGTCTGGCCATAACAATTTGGCCCTTGTCAACGTGACTCCGGTATTTACCCCTGCCCATTTCTCCGGCATCCAACACGCTAACTACGAGAACTGATTGATCGCTCACTTTTTAATCTACCCAGTCCTTGACATGTGCCCTTGTTTGGAGATGATCAATGTTATTCTATTCGCCCGTGAGTAGTCATAATGTTTTGGCTCATCAGTGTATGTACTTCACAAAAATCAGTTTTATTAACCAAATACAATTTGCACATACAAAAAATATAGGCAACACAGTTCGCTGTTCTCAACTGCATAGTGTAAATATATAAGTAGTCCAATTATGATAATCATTTGGAAATTAATCTTCTCAAACTCAAAGAGGCATAACAGCATGTGTTTCATGAGATTGTAGCGCTTATGAAAAGTTTATGAACGTATGTTTTTTAATAGATTTATTGCAATGATGTGCAAAACTTGCAAAATGTTAATCATAGCTGGCAAATTCAAAATATGAATCCAGGATTATACAGAGAAATATCTATGTACAATTATTGGATAAGGAGAACATTTTAACAACTTCTCTGAGGGAAAATCCTCCCATCCAAAGGAAAAACGTCATTCTTAATAGCACAAACACTAATTTGTGTATTTGTAAAAGGCTGGTTCTATTTTTTAGTGAAAAGATTAAACTAAAGCTTGGAATATGCCGAACTGGCTAGCCTCACCTCTTTACGTTTCTGCAAGAGCAACTCCAGCCGGTCGTTGGCCCTCTTAGCCACCATCTTGTTCCTCTCTGCCTCATACTGGCGCTGGGTATTATCCATGTTGATGCTCAGGTTCAGAGCTACATTCACCAGGGCTGTCATAAGCTTCATGGCTGCCAAGGAGTGAAGCCAGTCAGACATAAAATGTTTGTATGTTTGATATATACATATATATATACTAAGATAGATGTAGGAAAAAACTTTAATTCATAGTTTTTTCCTACATCTATCTTAATATTCCACTCCTCATTTGTTGAGCACTTTGATCAATACCATTGACGGTTTGCGAAAAAAAAACAAAAAAAAAAACAAACAAAAAAAAACGCCCCCCCCCCCATATATATATAAGTGCTCAACAAATAAGGAGCAAAATAATTCAATGAGTCAAGCAAATTCTTTATGAGACAGTACAAGCCTGTTTCATGCCATAATGATGATAGCTTATGGCATGAGACAGGCTTGTACCGTCTCATAAAGAATTTACTTGACTCACTGGATTATATACAGTGGTGTGAAAAAGTGTTTGCCCCCTTCCTGATTTCTTTTTTTTTTGCATGTTTGTCACACTTAAATGTTTCAAATCATCAAACTAATTTAAATATTAGACAAAGATAACACAAGTAAACACAAAACGCAGTTTTTTAATGAAGGATTTTATTATTAAGGGAAAAGAAAAATCCAAACCGACATGGCCCTGTGTGAAAAAGTGATTGCCCCCCCCCCCCCCGTTAAAACATAAATTAAGTGTGGTTTATCACATTTTTGGAAAGCTGAGTTCAATTTCTCTAGCCATACCCAGGCCTGATTACTGCCACATCTCTTCTCAATCAAGAAACCACTTAAATAGGACCTGCCTGACAAAGTGAAGTAGACCAAAAGATCCTCAAAAGCTAGACATCATGCTGCGATCCAAAGAAATTCAGGAACAAATGAGAAAGAAAGTAATTGAAATCTATCAGTGTGGAAAAGGTTATAAAGCCATTTCTAAAGCTTTGGGACTCCAGCGAACCACAGTGAGAGCCATTATCCACAAATGGCGAAAACATAGAACAGTGGTGAACCTTCCCAGGAGTGGCCGGCCGACCAATTTACCCCAAGAGCGCGGCGACGACTCATCCAAGAGGTCACAAAAGACCTCACAACAACATCCAAAGAACTGCAGGCCTCACTTGCCTTAGTTAAGGTCAGTGTTCATGACTCCACCATAAGAAAGAGACTGGGCAAAAATGGCCCGCATGGCAGAGTTCCAAGACGAAAACCACTGCTGAGCAAAAAGAACATAAAGGCTCGTCTCAGTTTTGCCAGAAAACATCCTGATGATCCCCAAGACTTTTGGGAAAATACTCTGTGGACTGACAGGACAAAAGTTGAACTTTTTGGAAGGTGTGTGTCCCATTACATCTGGCGTAAAAATAACAGCATTTCAGAAAAGGAACATCATACCAACAGTAAAATATAGTGGTGGTAGTGTGATGGTCTGGGGCTGTTTTGCTGCTTCAGGACCTGGAAGACTTGCTGTGGTAAATGGAACCATGAATTCTGCTGTCTACCAAAAAATCCTGAAGGAGAATGTCCGGCCATCTGTTCGTGACCTCAAGCTGAAGCGCACTTGGGTTCTGCAGCAGGACAATGATCCGAAACACACCAGCAAGTCCACCTCTGAATGGCTTAACAAAAACAAAGACTTTGGAGTGGCCTAGTCAAAGTCCTGACCTGAATCTGATTGAGATGCTGTGGCATGACCTTAAAAAGGCGGTTCATGCTCGAAAACCCTCCAATGTGGCTGAATTACAACAATTCTGCAAAGATGAGTGGGCCAAAATTCCTCCACAGCGCTGTAAAAGACTCATTGCCAGGTATCGCAAACGCTTGATTGCAGTTGTTGCTGCTAAGGGTGGCCCAACCAGTTATTCGGTTTAGGGGGCAATCACTTTTTCACACAGGGCCGTGTAGCTTTGGATTTTTTTCCCCCCTTAATAATAAAGACCTTCATTTAAAAACTGCATTTTGTGTTTACTTGTGTTATCTTTGTCTAATATTAAAATTTGTTTGATGATCTGAAACATTTAAGTGTGACAAACATGCAAAAAAAAAAAAAAAAAATCAGGAAGGGGGCAAACACTTTTTCACACCACTGTATATATATATATATATATATATATATATATATATATACACACATACATACACACACACACACACACATATATTTACTTGACTCACTGGATTTTATATATATATATATACATATATATATATAGTATGTGTGTGTGTGTGTGTTTCTTTTAACAAAGTTACACACACACACACACACACACACACACACACACACACACACACACACACACACACACACACACACACACACACACAAAAAAACAGATTCCCCACACATGCACTCATTCCTGCTTACCTGCCAGTGTTGAGGTGTGTCTGAAGGCTCGGACTTGGGAGTCTGACAGTCCAGTGAGGAGGGAGATGACCGTGTCCATCATGTATTCATCATAGATAATGCTGTACTGACACTGGCGTACAAGCACTGCGATGAACTCACAGAAACTAGATTTGAACTTCTTCCACTGAGGCCCTGCTATGGTTAGAGGGTAGTCACCACTGTCCTATATATACCATGGAAAAAACGGAGATTGTTAGTAAATGCTGAATTTGTACATGTAGTGATATGTATGCGATTTACCTTGTACTCATTATTTGCTACTAAGTCTGTTGTGCATGTGTAATTTTACTAATTCCTCTCTCTTGTATTAGGTAAATTAAGTGATTATGTTGTGTTGCCTTGGGTAGAGCCCAATTTATGTGGCATGAGAGTGGTTTTACAATTGGTATGGTTTGATGATACTGAAACAGCTGTTCAAACCTCATCAAACTCTTCTGTCATTCGTCTGATGATCTCAGAATTCTGCATATTGCGGAACATCTCTCCACTGACCACACCTGGGGAGACACAGATTAAAAAGACAAAAGGTAAATCTTCTAGCCATTGAAGCAGGCTATCTCCTTAACCCACATCAGTGACTAGTGAGGAGGGATGGGGAAGAAAGATTTCTGAGGAGTAGTGTGGGATATATCGCTTATTTTCAAAACATTTAGAATAACTTTATACAATGGGATGGCACTCACACACTCACACACACACACACACACACACACACACACACACACACACACACACACACACACACACACACACACACACACACACACACACACACACACACACACACACACACACACACACACACACACACCTTTACATCCGGAACACTGGATGAAGAAATTGATGAGATCTAGGAGAGCAACATCTCTGTCATGCTTGTAGGACTCAATCCAGTCATCCACGACAGACTGTGGGGATTAAAAAATTAACATGAACAAGAATACATCCCACGTAGGTTGGATTTCTATTCCTTGGAACATTAGCAGGGTAACTAAACATTTAACAACTCTAGCAAATGTGACTCAGAATGTTAAGGTCTTTTAATGAGGGAAAAGCTGATGTAAGCAAAATGATATTGCTGCTTGTACCTGCATTGCACTCCTGCCCAGCTTTACCACCTCAAAAAGCATCATGTTTTCCATGCCATTCTCCTGGTGGTGGCCATTTATCCGGCCTGCTCCCTTCCCTCCTTTACCCTTCTCCCCTGCTGTCTTCTTTCCCTTCTTTCCTCCCTTGAATGACATGGCAAATAGAGGGGGGGAAAAAAGAAAGAAAAAGAAGATATGTGAGAGTCCAAGTCCAACAAGTAGATATCTTGCACAGGCCGAAGAAGCATTTATTGCCATGTCAGGGATTGTCATTCCCTCTTCACATAGATGGCCTCTTTAGCTCCCCATTCAAGTCACAGCAAGTACATTGGGGTAACTAAACAGATGCTGGCCAAGAGAATGGCACAACACAGGAGAGCTAACGCGTCAGGCCAGGACTCCGCAGTCTACACCCACCTACAGGCCAGTCGCCACTCTTTCAAGGATGAGGATGTGCACATCCTTGACAGGGAGGAATACTGGTTTGAACGGGGAGTCAAAGAGGCCATTTAAGTGAAAACGGAATGACCATCCCTGAACCGAGGGGGGGCCTAAGAGTACATCTGTCGCCATCTTACATCGCTGTGATTGCAAACATCCCCAAATCCTCTGTGAATAGTACAAATGGCCATTGAAAATCTAGTTAATGGGTCACGCTCATATTTGCTAAGAAACTGATCGTTGGTTTCGGTTGTTATACAACTGTATTGTTTATAAGGGTGGAGATACCTGCAGTCATTTTAGACTGAAGAGGTAATTTAGATGAGTGATGAAACATATCTGTCAATAAACGTTGTATCCAGATGAACTGATTCAACTTTCTTTGATTTTCTTACCTGGATCATTGAGCATGCATAAAGACATTTCTCGTGATGACATGTTTTTGCTTCCAAAAACGAGTCATGGATTGTGGAAGCATTCTAAATACTAACAGCTAATGTGGGTAGATGTATGCTTACTTTTTTCAAATTTAGTTCACGAGAGCAGATATGATTTGCAGAAAATAATGTCCTCAGGTGCTGAAAACCATAAGAAAGTTTGACAACAGGTATATAGACCTGGAGTACCTCTCCCCTGACAGACTGATGTGAATTTGCCCACTGATGACCAGCACTGTGACAATAGCACAGTGAAGAAGAAGAAAAAGGACATTTATTTCAATCGCTGAAATTAACAACCCTTTTGTAATCCTTACATATTTTGTCCTAATACTGCATATGTAACAGCATTAAAAAACTAATACTGTCTCATTTGACCCAGAGATCTCAATCCTCTATGAATGAGGCCTAAGAAAGTGAGCGTATCAAGTTTTCTGTACCTTTCCTTTGGCTGAGTTTGAACTCCTTCCGTCAGGATCCTCAGAGAAGTCTGTATCCGAGGAGAAACGAGTGTCTGTATCCCTGATGAACAAAAACAGTCTTCAAATTCACATCAGTTCAACTAACCTTAAAGAGAAACAATAAAATTAATCTGCAACTTACTGAGGGAAGGGGAACTCTGACGGTATTTCTGGTGCCGCTATCATTTCTGTAACATCTTCTGGATAACCTCAATTTATAACTGATTTGAGATCCTCAAAACAAAGGACATAAGAGGTCGCATGTGACCTAGAATAGGGAAAAGAGTGAATGAGAAAAATAGTTTCGCATCGTCATTTCATCAACATTGCATCGACATTTATAAGGGTCGGGATACCTGCAATCAGTTTAGATGAAGAGGTCACTTAGATGACTGATGAAACGTTTCTCTCAATAAACGTTGTGTCCGATGAAGTGATTCAACTTTCTTTGATCGACCTTTTCACAAAGACAAACATGAATGCAATGACAGCAAGTGAAATAGGTGTGCACATTCTCACTTAGCACATACTCTATGGAAAGCTTTGATGTGTACAGGGGGGGGGGGGGAAGTTTCACATGGTAACAGGGGGTGGACAGAAATGCCCCTGTCACGCTCAGCTATATGCCTATTGGCTCCCTTGCTCTGTTCATCCCCTAGCCCGCAGACAGCATCACACAAGGCAGAGCGATGGGTCTTCCTCCATGGCTATATATGGCAGTACCTTATCCGCCCCATGTATAGCTCAACCAATCAAGACAAAGTACCAACATCAACAAGAATCTGTAAGCTATAGAGGGACGATTGCACTGTTGTGTGAATTAAACAACACAACAGAAAAAGTTTTGCAAAGACATTTCCTTTCTTTGGCGAAAAATTAATGAACAAATGTGTTTAGCACCCAATTTTAAAGACTGCTGTTGGATAAGTCTAAAAAAATTAATTCATTGGTAGCTATGATCACTACAAAAGGTAAACAGACACTCCTCCCACTTTAGCTTTATCCCTTATCTGGGTGTGTCTTTCTACAGTAGTAGTGCATACAGTCGTGACACAAAAAGTGTGTCATTCATACATGATAGCTCAATTTCAAGCATCAGGCAGATATTCTCAAAAACTGCCTGTTGTACATTAAAGACAATGAAAGGACAGTCCTTGGCACAACATTGTAACGTTTGTGAGCACAGGCAAGATGGGGAGTTTTGGTAAGCCTTTACAAAAATAAAACCAAAATCAACCAAAGCCAAATCTCACCCTATGACCCACGAGAGTGACTGACACGTTTTAAGCATCTTAAGATTTAAACGACTCCAGAAAAGTTTGACCTTAAAAGGCTTGACGTGCCAACTTCCCCGATTGTGTTGTAACATTGCATGACAAGTAGACTGGATTCTAGGGGTGTTGACTGGAAAGTGGCGCCAAACCCGACAGTGTGTGCTGTAAAACTTGTTAAGTCGACCTGAGAGACTCGGCAACTTAGAATTATTTCAAAATCAGATCCTCGTAAAGTAGACTGCGTAGCAACGATGGCACAATCTGCAGCCCTGTTTCTACCACCACTACCACCACCACCACGGACGACGAGGCTACGCTCCTCGACGGCGCCTGTCAAAATTGACACCGGTGCGTCGTTGGGGCTAGCGCTAACTAGCAGAGCAACCTCCATGGACTACGAGTACGATCCGTTTCCGAGCATCAGTTAGATCCAGTTTCACAAAACAATGCAACTGGACAACACTAGCAAGTCGTGCGGTGCCAATCTTGACCGGCGACGGAAAAGCAAACACAACGGCGTTTAATAAGGATCACTCGTAGCAAGCTAACACCGACAAACGTGAGTTAGCCCATAATAACAAAACAACGCGAGCTACTGCTACTGTACTAGCGCAAGCTGTTAGCCAGACGTAGAATAGTCCATTTTGCTGCCGACAACATAAAAAAGGCTTCCGTTGCCTTGATCATGGCATAATTTCCACGAGAAACATCAAGTAATAATAAAGATATCTGCCACCAAGTTGGAAACCGCGAACACTCTAGCTAGCTTTTAACAAGAAGTAGTGTTAACGTTCCCTAAAAAAAACATCACGTCCTTGCGTCCTCCATCTTGCCTCGGGAGTCCCAGCAATGTATTGCATAAGCGACAAACACTTTGTTTACAAATATGTAAAAGTACAACTCATTGGTCAGAAGCGATGAAACGCGGCTTCTCGGCTACGGATTAGACATTTCCCGAAACGAGGTGAAAAACACAGTTAGCAAGCTAGCCACCGGGGTAGCCGTCAAGCTGCGAGCTAGCAGCAGGCGACTCGGCTCAGGCAGACATCCGCGCTCTGCGCTCCACCAGCGCTAGCCTGGCTAACGAGCGGGCTAGCTAGCTAGCAAAATACAAATCAACTAACTTCCAGATTTGCTCTCCGCCATTTTACAGCTAACTTACCTGGTTGTAAAATTCAGTTCCAGCGGGATATCAACTTTTACTAATCTTAAAAGGGGCCCTCTCGCAAATTCAACTCGATTCGCAGAAAGAGTTTGAAAGTCGCGGTCAGAGGCGGTTTCGGACGTTCTCTCTCTCACCCCGCTTGCTCCGTAGTTCGGTTTGTTGTTTCGACGACCTGGTGGGGAGGAAATTCTGGTGCAGAGCTGCCACCTAGCGGACAAAATGGGCGCCGTCAGCTTTCGCCGGGAACGGCCTGCTATCTAGTGGCGGCCAACGAGGAGTACAACACAACTGTCAGCCGAGGGGAAACGGACCGTGTTGAATTTAATTTGCCCTGCAAAAATGTAACGAGCTCCTCCGTCGTTTCTCCCTCCTCCCCCCAGTATTTTCCGCCTCCCTCCAGCATATCGTCAAGGCAGGAACGGGTATAATGACGCGCACAATAGTTTAGGGTGAACTCTTCCGGACGTTTTACAACAGGACGAGTTTTAAAACGGCGCAAGCGAGAGACGGGTAAGAAACGTCCTGAGCCGCCGGGTCTAGAGTCGGGTCTGAGCCAGCTCCCCCTTGTTTGGCAAACGAGACGCTTCCATACGGGACTCAGCGACGGACTTTGCCTGCTAACAACACTGCCAGCAAACCGTGGAGGTTTCTAATTGTAGTGCCGAGTACCGGGATTAATCAACTTCCCATAGTTTTGTTCGGGGTTCTCCTTTGTTTCATGTTTCAAGTTTACTCGTCCCACAATAACGCTAAATGCTCGTTTTGCTGTGGGAAATAAAAGTATTTGTAAAACTACTCGGGAGAAATCAAAGTGCGAACATTATGAAGTGATTGCATGGGGTTTGGGGCTCTCTCGGTCCTCGCTTAGCCTGCTTTTATTTCCATCCATGCCGTCTTGTTGAATTATTCTTTCATAGCTTCTTGCCTCTATCTTACCACGAGCCGTTTATTTATGTTGTTGTTTTCTCTTTTTTCCTACGTTCCTTCACTCAATGTAACGCATTGCAGTGCATTTTCTTGCATGGGATGTGCTGCATAGATAAAGATTGATTGCATACGTACTCAGACATGCCAACAGGACACACGCCTGGTGGGGAGGACATTTTCATGGTCACTCGGGTCCTCTGAAGGAGGGCTTTGGGGCTTACAGAGGAGATGGTACATTTGCTGTAGTGATCCAAAACCGAACAGAATGAGTAGTCCTCACTCCACCATCGACGCTGCCATCTCAGTTGAAATTAAAATGTTTTTATGTCCCGTATTTTATTTTCGCATCTTCTCTATGTGAAGGTTTTCTCCAACTGTTGTTCGTTTATGTAGTCATTTTTTGTGTGTTGTCGTTGCCTTTTTATTGTGATCTTTGAGAAGCGCCTTGTAACATTGGTTTTGAGAGGCACCACATAGATGGAGACTCTGGCTCCTTGCAGCTGTGATGCTGCAGGGATTTCCAACGTGTGACCACGTGGTTACTGCACTGCATGGCACCACAATCAACGTATGCTATTTGAGAAGTAGCTCAATAAACTTGTCTCTGTTCATCTCTTTCCATCTATGACTTTTTTTGCACCTTCGTTTCTTCACTAACTGTCATAAATCTGTATTTTCCAATGTATTTTTAGCTTTCTCACTCCAACAAGCCTCAGTGTCTTGCTGAGAGGAGATATTCAACACTAACTTGAGTTTACACTGGCTTCCCACTGAATTTGTACTAGTCTTTAAAGTTGGGCTGATTACTTTTAGTTCAATAAGTGTCTTGGCTCCTGTTTGCGTTACAATATTTTTAACTATGTGCAGAAACACAACATTGTTGTATGGATAAAATGGTTGCCTGCTCCAAAGATGAAGATTTAAGACAAAATAACCTTTGCACTCAGAGTACTTTAACCATTTAATAGCCATATAGCCTATAAGTACAGGAATCAGAAATGTGTTTGTCAAATTGCACCACTGTATTGCTAATTTGGTTCAATATGGTTTTTATATTTTACTTTGTCACCCTGAACAAGCTAAAGCTCAGCTGTACCATTCTTTAAATTGTTGTGCGTGTGAGTGTTTGTGTGTGCCTGCACTCATAACAGTTTTCAGACAATGCAGGACCCCGTGATTCTTCTTCTTCAAGGGACCCAAAATGAACCATGCAGCAGGCATGTTGCATGGTTCAGTTACAATGCTGCCATAAATCAAGTTCTTTCAAAAGTGAAGTCTAGATCTGGGATTTTTCTGTGAAATTAGCCCATATAAAACACATTTCAATGTAAATAATTTATTTCACTCTCAATGAAACAAAATGCATGATGGAATGCCAAAAGAAAATAAATCACTCTTGTGACTGACCGCAGAGGCTAAAACAGCCAATTAATCAGTTATGCACCGGAACCTTAATGTGTACTAAATCTACGGATGAAATTAAAAAGCAAACACTGAAGAAAAATAAAATGACCCTTAATTAAAAGTGCATCAGACAAAAGGTAAGATGATTGAGATAAATAGGTGAGGTAAACTATGTCACAACATGTCCTGTCAGATCAAATTTGATTAAAACGTCCAAGATAAAATAGAAAAATTACAAACCATGAGTACATAATCTTGGAGAAAGGCACTCTTGGCAAGAAAAAAGAAAGTACAGAATTACCATTTCCATTAGTGTTTGATTACCTAATAATCTATAATATAAACAAGATTTTCCATTTCAGCGATTGTTCTCTTGCATACACACGCTGTATATATATATATATGTATATATATATATACACGCCGTATATATATATATATATATATATATATATACACGCCGTATATATATATATATATATATATATGTGTGTGTGTGTGTGTATATATATATATATATATATATATATATATATATGTGTGTGTGTGTATATATATATATATATATAGTCCGTCTGTGTGTGTGTGTCTGTGTATGCGTGCCATAGTCCTTAAATACTTTATATAATACAACCTTATGTACATTTAGTTTATTTTCAAAACAGCTATAAAATTAAATGTCAAAAAGCAGCAGCATTTTGATTGGTCTTAGCTTGGGTCCTGATTACAGGGCCTAGTTAGGCAATATAGGTTTTGATCTTCTGTGCAATGACACCACAGCAGATTGGACACTTGCTGAGAGACTCTGAGCATTCCTTGCAAGTGACCAGGTGACCACAAGGGATGAAGACAATGCAGATGTCTCTGTCCATACATACTTTGCACTGCTTTTCCCTCTGCAGTTTCCGGAGTTTCTCCAGGGGGTCCTCATCTGGAAGAGGACAGCGCAATACTTAATCCACAGCTAACAACTGGCTTTAAGGTTGATTAACCCTTTGCGTTCGCTGGACAAACAGTATTCTGGAAAGTGGCTCCGCATATCCAGTGTCAGCAATAGATGTTTTCCTCATCTTGTTAATCTCCCATTTACTGATGTTAAAGGTTTAACTATACCTGAATGTTTATTTATATTATGAACCAATATTTAATCCTTGTATGGACCCTTAAGATACATACCTTGCTCCTCTGACCTGGCAACATGACTTTCAGGGGTTTTGCCGAGGCAGTCCTGAATAAGTGCCTCCATGCTGGAGTAGTCTGACCCTGTCCTACTGATCTTATCCAAGATGGTAGTCTCCACCACAGCAGGATCCAGACCCATCCCTATGGCTTTCTGAGCCATGGCTGACTGCAGCACTTCTGAATAGCATCATATAAAAAAATAAAAAAAAACATAAAATATACAACAGATATAAAGACATCAAATGGCTTGAAGGTACTGCTTTTTAAACAATTGCAAGATGTTTTTAATTGACTTTCACCACTATATAAAAGTTCAAATAAATAAAAAGAAAAATATGTGTACCAGCATGACTGGAAAATCCATTCTGATGACTTGAAGCCTAGAAAAGTACAAGATAAATTATGGTTTGTTTCTTTTTATATATATAAATTTTGTACCAGAGGAAAAAACCGACAGTCATCAATATTCTTTGATCCAGAATTTTATTCACGATCACTGTCAAATGTTTATTTTTTTCAAATGAAGAAATAATGACATTTTCAAACATTTTATTTTTTCAAAGAAATGCATCTTCTCCAAAACAGATGGCAAAAATTATGACTAGGAACGTAGGGACATGGGGAAAAAAAATCCAACCTAAGCTAGCCCATTTTAATTAGTTTATGAGATTTCTATTACTCTGAGATACATTCATCTCAGAGTAACAGAAACAATGAAAATGAAGGGGAAATCACAAGAGGCTTTGGGGTATTTGGTTCTGTCCACACATAAACAGGAGATGCTGTGTGCCAAAAACAACAAATTTTATACCATTGCAGGATGTTATTTTAAACTTGCAACAGTGCATTTTTTTATGTGCTACACAAAATTAATATCCTCTCTGTCAATATTACAGTTTGCATGTGTTGTGTGCATGACCATGATTAGGAGAGATTAGAGAGAAGAATGAGTTTACTTACAGCGCTGCTCCGTCGAGGGTCTTTTAGCTGAACACTGTTGACAAATTCCTGTCCCATTTCTTCCAATAGAAAACTGCATCTGGTTTAAGTAAAATGGAAAAAACAAAAAATACAAAGTAAGGAGCCATTTTAAATCTGCCTTGATCTCCACATACGGCTATGAAAGAAGTGGTAACTCTGGACCCCCCTCTTTTTCTTTTTTTCACCCTGGATAGTGTTTGGCGTGTTCTTCCCAGGGGTCCTCTTCTGGCTGCCAGCCTTTTAGTCCTCCCCCACAGCGAAAACACAACACCTTGTCTTGAGCTCCTGTATGGAGACACACAATTTATACCTTGTCTGTATGTAAATAATTCTGAACACAATGACTAAAGACAACTCAACATCAAAATCCTTTCGATTTGAAACAGTTTAGCAGAGGTGAGGCATTCAGAAAAAAAGAGGTCATGATAATATAAGACTGAAAGCAAAACTGAGATTGGTGGCATTCTTAGCTTTAAAAAAGTAAAAGATAAAGTGGCCAGAGTTCCCCCTCTGTGGAAACTACAGCTCACTCAAATGTTTATCAAAATTTTTCACAAGTTACTGCAAGATGAATTACCAAAACCTCAGTTATATAACTGTGAATGAGTAGTGTATAGATAGTTATATTGCTAACAACTCAAGTTACACGTTACGTTTCATTGTTATAATCAAACGGTCTCTGCCCACTTGATTTGGATACCTGTGCTGTAGAAGCCAGCTCTAGCAAGGCGGTCATGGTCAATGGGGTGCTGGACACCATCAAAACTGCTAAGCCTCTCCTCAAAGCACTCCATGGAGACACGAGTACTTATATGCTGTCTGTTGTCTGTCCCTCCCCCCTCTTCTTCTGTATTTCCCTCAGATGGGATGTTGCCCACATCATGCCCGAGGATGAAGAAGCAGTGGGGGTAGTGCCTGGAATGTTCCCCCCATGCTGTGTCCCCTTCTTCCCAGCCCCCCAGCATGCCTCCACAGCAGAAACACTGCACCCCGTCATTCTCCCCCAGATAGTAAAGTCCAGCTTGGGCCAGATCTCGGGGCCTCACTGGAGCATTGGAGGGCCATGAAGCAAAGGTCTGCAGCCTGGTGTACTCATTTCTCATGTGATGGGCCATAGGGTAGGTGGACTCATCCACTACTTCTCCTGTTCTCAAACGAAACTCCATCTCTTCTGCTTCCTCATTGTAGGAGGAACCATTGGTCAGAGTGGCAACAGTACCTGGATTGAAATTCCCACGATGGGCGCAGCTGAGAAACTTACATGATGGGGAAACCTATAGAGTAATGAATATAGGATATTGCTTTTGATACAACAGGAAAAAGGTAACCAACTATCCAATTTATTTGTCATCACTATTGTTATCACCTCTTTGTGCCTCTCCACAGGTGTGTCACCCCTGCACCAGTTTTCCACAGTCTTCCGGCAACTGAAGCAGCGGACACGGTCGGCCTGGCCTGTGAAGTAGAAGCCAGCTCGAGCCAATCTCTCTGCTGACAACTGCTGGGCCAAGCTAGAGCCACGGAACGAGTCAAGGCGACTGTTCAGCAAGGACCAGTCAACAGCACAATCTGTTTCCAAGTCACTGTTTTGTCTGAGATCAGCCATTCTAGCACCTGGCCACACACTTTTGAGAAGATTGATGATTCCCCTGAACAAAAAAAAAGAAAAAAGAAGGGACAAAGAGATTAGTACTGCAACAGACTTATGTGAATGCATCTTGGAATAAAATATGTATTGCTTGAGAGAAACAACAGACAAAGATATCCTGTCTAAACAGACAGCAAAAAACCTAACTATATGAAAAGGAAATATTACATCAATTATAGAATATTATTTCTGAGGGAGAAAATTGTGAATATGAAATCAGACAATACAGTGGTTTAACGCGTAGGTTTTCAACTACAGGTCAGGATCCAAGAGTGGGTCACAACAGCGAGCTGAACACATTTTGTTTGGAGACAGATTAAAAAAAAAGGCACATTTATTTTATTTTCAGCAAACAAGTGTCTAATTTCATTTCAACGAGAGAAAATATTCAATTTCATACGTTGACTCAATGCAAACAACACAAAGATTTAACCGTATTCCAAAATATCAATAAAATAATAGTCAACGTTGACCTGCCTTGTCTGTTTCATTTGATTGTTAGCAGGCAATGGCTGAAGACTGAAACAGGGAATACTGCGTTGATGAGCAGTACAGAGAGGAGTGTTGATCATTTCGCGTTTTGACAGGTATTGAGAATATACTGGTTGTTCTAATGCACAAAAAAACACCGCTGGTATTTAGGTTATTTAGGTTGGTTACTGAATGAAAAACTATGGGAACCCCTGGTTCAATAGACTCGCCTGTCTTGCTACAGGATGCAGATCACAGCGTCTTACACGCACACTGTACCTTTAAGAGCAACCGCCAGACTCTGGTCACATGGAGAGTTTGGATTTTCCATGTGAGGAATGGGAAGTAGGGAAACGGGATTGGCTGATTTGCTCTTCATAAAATCCCATAGTGCACTGCCATGTTCATGCATTAGAGCCCCATAAACCCCCAAATAACAACACGCTATTAACGCAGGATACCCGTTCACGCCAAGGGGAGTCATTTATGTTACCCGCGGGGCTTCCTTCCTTGAATGTATTTTAAAAGCCAGCAGGGCATCCAGCGTTATTGTGGCAACCCATTGGCCTATTAGGCTAACACAGGTTTAACACTATCAGCGTTATACTTCAATCAATATCTTACGTAAAAGGCGTGCCATTCCACACTGGTAGCAATCTTCGGTACACTGCAACGCGGAATGGGGCACAGCAAGGTGTCCCACCAACCATACATTGCACAACAGAGAGGGACTTCTCCACAAAAACAGCAAACTGCCCCCCCTCACCAATTTTAATCAATGCAACCAGTTCTGCGATCGGCCAAGTTGGGAAGCATGCAGCAATATTTAAATTCGGCTTAGACTGAGTAAATTTTAAGGGAACGTAAGCTGTGACCAACATGGACATGTTGCAAACTTTAAGATACCAAAACTACCTTTAAATTAGCATTCGGGTTGACCTTGGGGGCAGTTGAGGTTGCTGGAAAAGGTAATCATTAGGAACAGAGTCGCCAACCGTGACTTTGTTGGACGAAATGCTAATAGTTTACCGATAATAGTTTGCGCCTTACCTTAAGATCTTAGCATCGTGTTAACTGGGCCCAAAATATAAAAGCCATTTCGAAAGATTAGACATCTGTATGCACGTGACGATAAATCAACCAGCGTTGACTGGCCATGTCCACTCTGCAAGTGACAAGACATCTTTAAAGTCCAACAACGAATAACAAAATATCCATAATGACAGTCCCGATTCTGGTAGCCGACAATGGGAACAGCTCACGGCTCTGACAGCTGGTTTCTTACAATGTACGATTACAGGGGATTTAACAGTATCTGTATGGGTTTAACAGTAACCAATATGTCGATCGTAGCTAGTATAGTACCCATATGGTGACGCCGGGGCACGTGGTATTATCGGTTTCTCTTTTGAAGCTACACAAACCTGGAGTCTTCCAGTAATGTTCGCTAACATTAAAAGTGGCTAACTAAGCCGCTAACGTTAGCCTTAGCTAGCTCGCTGCACAACGTTGCCAAGTTCTCGAACACATCAACGGAGAAGTCAAAAATGTACCTTTCAGTAACGACCCCAAATACACCAGCCGACTCCGACAGGGCCACCAAGCGATTGCCGACTCCTTCTTAAATGTGAGACTTCAGAGGGCAACGTCCATGACACGAACTCGAAACCCGGAAGTCGACACGGCGGTGGTGAAAAAATGCGCATCTTCTTTGCGCGTTCACCTGACTGCAAAAAGTTACACAAAAGAAATCACGAAATAAATAAACAAGCGAACCAGTTTTGCGCTTGGATAGACTTGATGAACACGATCAAAAATCAGTTATTTTTTTTGACTTAATACAAAAAAAAGCTTAGCGGATATACAAATTTACTGAGTCGCTATTCTAAATTTTTAAAGAAACTTGGCGAACACCCACACAAACCCGCGGCTAGGGTAGACTTTCCCCTAAAGGAGAACTGAAAGTTAAAACATGAAGAGAGTTTGCTCGGAATTAGGAGGGGATTTCCCAGGGGGGGGGGGCGCTTGACCGGTGTTACATAATTATCCGACTCCCCCGCAAAATCTGTACCCCCTTGGTGTGACGTTAGGTCCAGTGTTTCCCAAACTTTTTCTTTTTCTGGAGACCCACTTTTTAAAAATAAAAAGCCACCGCGACCCAATTCACAACAGGCCTTATCTATTAATCGTGAGAAGAGTGAATTTGTGCATAAATGAACGTCCCTGACCATTTTTACTGCCATTTTGGCATCACCACCTATTATCTTGAATAGGTAAACCAGTCATTTAAATATACGTTTGATACATCGCAACTTCGTTTTATATATGTTATTGAAAACATGTTGAATACTTTATAAATGAGGCAAAATAAATGCAGCTAGGCGGCGTTAACAGGCTATCTCGTTGTTTTTATTTCCTTATAAGTAAAAAGAAATACACATTTTAAATACTTTATAAATGAGACAACATAAGTACATGTAGGCGGAGTTAACAGGCTCTCGTTGTTTTCCCCTCATCAGTAAAACAAAAATAATGTAAGCTAGCCTTTCATTATAGATTCAATGTTGTAAGAACAATTATAATTGTACTTAATTCTGTTATTTCTGATAATTACCAGAATAAGGACATTCAGAACAATCATAAACATGCTTCTTGTTGAACGTGTTTTGAAACACTTATGCCTATTATCATAACAAGTACGTTTGTGTTAAAGTGCAACTGTTATCAAAAAATCAATCAATCAGCAATCAATCCGTTAACCACATCAGGTCTGTCCCACGTCAACTCTCATGTGGCCCATTATGTTATGTTTACTTATCCCGAATGTTATCTTTTTAGGCCTACTCCAAATATCTTGCCAATGTGATAGGTGGACCAGCTTGCTTTTTAGTATTGCGTTCCAGTCCGACGTACAGGAGGGGAGCGCAACGCGCATGTCAGGTGCAGCGTCGTCTATTTCTGGCGGAAACAGTGAGCGCGGTAGAAACACAAACGCCCTCGTGTGGCTCAAAGTGGTACTGCAGATATTTAAATCTTCAATAAGAGACTATGTAAGAAATTCTTCAAATTATTTGGCGACCCAAATAAAATCTCCGAGTGAGTCGCGACCCACTCTCTAGGAATGACTGGGTTAGGCTAACCCCTCCCACACACACACACACACACACACACACTAACTGTAACCGTATAGCCGTGACCGAGTCACGGCAAGGGGAGTTCTGCGGGGAATCGGCAGCTTGCAAAGGATCCGGGAAATATTTAGTGGTCCCTTTCATTACTCGTGGCGGGGGCAAACTGGGACTTACTGCGGGCAGCACCTATACGTCATGGTTTCTACGATCATTTCTTCTCAACAGTCACCACATAGCCTATATAAATCATTTCGTAAAACCCATCGACTGAGAATAGAACAAATAAATTACTTTCAGATTTCTGTGGGAAATGTTATTTCATTATGATGCAAAAGACTGCCCGACCACATAAACCTATTTTATTGCTCACCATTGTCACGTGATTCCTGAGTCCACGGGTGTTCAGTCTATCCCGCTACCTTGGCTGAGAAAGTTAGCCAGCTAGCGAGTGGGGGAAAATACTGTAACTTCTGTAAGTGAGGAGAAGCAGGGTGTCTTCTGGATACAGGCACACGAGTGGTGCACAAAAAGACAACAATAGCATTGTGGATGTGAGAGAGAGAGAGAGAGAGAGAGAGAGAGAGAGAGAGAGAGAGAGAGAGAGAGAGAGAGAGAGGGGGGGGGGAGAGAGAGAGAGAGAGAGAGAGAGAGAGAGAGAGAGAGAGAGAGAGAGAGAGAGAGAGAGAGAGAGAGAGAGAGAGAGAGAGAGACTTTTAACAAATACTTTAATAAAAATTACAACAAACAATTACAACCCAAAGACCAACATGGTCAGTAACATCAGATTCACAAAATCTAAACCATCTCAGGACACTCCCCAAGATCAGCTCATCATCCACAATACAGCAAAGTATAATTTTTCCAACACCACACATTGCGAAAACTTTCCAGATCATCCATCATTTTGAAGTAGCACAAATCTACTATTAAATGAGCTCTTAACATTTTTATAAACACAAAAACAGCATCATCATCATCCCCAGCTTCCTCCATTCTGTTTTGTCTGCTCAGGTATACGGCCATCTTTGCACTCCCTAGAACGAAACTAAGAAGGTGGCATTTGGCCTTGTTTTTCCGAGAGTACATGTAGCTCAGAATGAACATGGGTTTGGAAAAGACTTCCCCAAACAACCAACAAACAATTTCCAGTAATGTTTTTGGGTCGTTTGGGGGAAGTATGGAGAGAGAGAGCGAGAGAGCAAGAGAAGAGAGAGAGAAATCCATATTCATTATGTTGTTGTCATATAGGCCAGATTGCTATTTATATCCACTGTTTTAAATAGATGAGATTGTACTTACACATTTTGAGATAGTTTTTCTGATGTATTGTCATGTTTTTACTTCTGTATTAATTGTTGTTTGTTTGTTTGCCCAGGGACTGCAGATGCAAATTAGCTGCCGGCTAACTCTGGTGCAATTGTAAAATTGTGCGTTGTCCGTCAAATAAACAATAAACTAAACTAAACTAGAGAGAGAGAGAGAGAGAGAGAGAGAGAGAGAGAGAGAGAGAGAGAGAGAGAGAGAGAGAGAGAGAGAGAGAGAGAAACAGAAACAGAAAGAGACCAAAGCTTCCCAAATTGGATGTGTTGTTTAGTCAACAGAGGGCTTGTCATTCAGGAGAAGCTGCTGCTGGGATCAGGTCAAACTTTCAGTCAGTTAGTCAAATAAGTGAGTAATTCAGTTTGCATTCATATTTGATCAATTTGATATTGATCAAATAACAATAAAAACACCAACACTGCCCCTGGTGTACACATCCAAGATTGCGATGGTGGAAATGAAGTGCGAGTAAGCATGGTCAAGTGAGGAACAAAGGCTTATTTCTGAACAAATCCATTTTTGGACACACTGATTTAATATGAATTAAGTTAGGTTAGGTCTAAGAATAAAAAAAAAACACAAACAATTAGCTCAACTAAATAGTACTGGTTGAACTTCGACTAGTCAAAACATTTAAGAAAAATGAAACAATTTTAAATGTAATATTAGCTCTAGTTTGGCATTTATTCAGGTACTCAAACTTTAGAACAGTTTGCATACCTTATAAGCAGGTTCAACAATATCGAGATTTTTTTGGTCATAGTTCTCCATGATAAAGGGAATGCAAACAATAGCTGCACATAGCAATGCCGTGTACATCCACTACTACTACTACTACTACTACTACTATTACTTTCAGCTGCTCCCTTTAGGGGTCGCCACAGCGGATCATCCGTTTCCATTTCTTCCTGTCCTCTGCATCTTCCTCTGTCACACCAGCCACCTGCATGTCCTCCCTCACCACATCCATAAACCTCCTCTTTGGCCTTCCTCTTTTCCTCTTCCCTGGCAGCTCCATATTCAGCATCCTTCTCCCAATATACCCAGCATCTCTCCTCCACACATGTCCAAACCATCTCAATCTTGCCTCTCTTGCTTTGTGTCCAAACCGTCCAACCTGAGCTGTCCCTCTAATATAATCATTCCTAATCCTGTCCTTCATCTCTTCCGATGAAAATCTTGGCATCTTCAACTCTACCAGCTCCAGCTCCGCCTGTCTTTTCGTCAGTGCCACTGTCTCCAAACCATATAATATAGCTGGTCTCACAACCATCTTATAAACCTTCCCTTTAACTCTTGCTGGTACCCTTCTGTCACAAATCACTCTTGACACTCTTCTCCACCCTGCCTGCACTCTCTTCTTTACCTCTCTTCTGCACTCCCCCTTACTTTGGACAGTGAAACCCTAAGTAATGCCTTGTACATATTTTGAAAAGATAATTTAGGTGTTTGTCACCCTTGCATTGAAATTATAAATCGTTGACAAATTGTGAAATCAATTCTGATATATATTATTTCTTTATGTCATTTGAAAATATAACCTCATCCATATCATTTTCAAAGATATGGAAAAATGTGTTTCGATAAAATTTTATATCAAAAAAATCTTGTTCTACTTATTTATGGGCTTTCCAGTTAGAAAATTCTATAAGATATTACCGAGAAGAAAAATGCTGAAATTATGGAGAATAGCTGAAGATAATATCTGTATATGTTGTTCCGATGACAAGGAGGACACTATGAATTTATCTTGGTACCATCCAGTTGTTGCATCCGTTTGGCAGCAGGGTGTTGACTGGTTATCTGAACAAGCACTCCTTTTACCTTTATCATCTCTTCATATTATTTTTAGATTTTAAAGGTGATCAAAATACCTTATTGAATACTGTTGTGTTGCCTGGCAAAGTTTATATATTCCATACTCAAAAAAATATTATTTCCAAAACATTATTTGCAGGAAAAGATAACTATGAAAGGTAGATACCGAGATATGATTATTCTATATCACAACTTATTATTTGGCTTTTTCTTTTATTGAAGTATTTAATTTGAACAGGTTTTTTTGTATGCATGTATGTATGTAACAGAATCAGAAACACTTTTGTCATTTCATTTCATGCACTTGCGCACATGAAATGAAATGAAACATCATTTCCCCCAGCCCACAGCAGTGCAACACAATGAAAAAAACAAATCCAAAAACTACAAGAACACATAGTATATCCAAACTAACACATATCTAAACTAAAAAAATAAAAAATAAAAAATCAACTGTCCAGGAGAACGAAAGCCAGCTGGGATGACTGTCGGAACTGCCGGTCTGCATGGGCTAGCAGTTAGCTTAGCCTGCCCCGCTTCTGCATCCTGTCAGACCGCCCTCCGAGTTTCCTCTTTGGGTGCAGCTCCGGGCAGGGCCGTGGTCCTTGGGCCCACAGGATGCAGCAGACCAAGCTCCTTCAGCCGATCCAACGCTAGCTCTCCCAGCCAGACACCTTCGACACACCTCCCCGTACTCCACACGACCACACTAAAAACACAGTCAAGGTTGGGCGAGGCCACCACCAGACTGCCCTCAGTGTTATCAGAACTGCCGGTCTGCATGGGTTAGCAGTTAGCTTAGCCTGTCCCGCTTCCGCATCCTGTCAGACCGCCCTCAGTGTTACATATTCGGGCACAGCTCATGGCAGGGCCCACAGGATGCAGCAGACCAAGCTCTCCCAGCTGATCCAGTGCCAGCTCTCCCAGCCAATCGAACGAAGACAAACTTAGATGCAGACGTGGTCAAAGATACTGCATGAACGGTACTGGGTGAGGCCGCCGCAAACGTGAATTACTGTCGCCATCTTCCTACACCGGTACTGGGTGAGGTTGCTGCAAACGTGAATTTGCGCTGCCATCTCCCCACACCGGAAGCAGAAATGTGTGTATGTATGTATGTATGTTTTGTATATGCGATGCAAATTATATTTGCTATTTGTTTTGTGTAAATATTGTATATGTATTTTGTGGTTGTGTCTATTAAAAAACAGGTTCAACAACACTCAATGATTTTTTTAATTTTATTTCACAACTAACACTTCATTCGTAGCAGTCTGCACTGCATTCTGACAGATTCCTATCAACACAGCTTTGACTAATGGCCCTCGTATATCTATGGTCTTAGCAGTTTTAAGTACCTCATTTGAGAATCTGAAGAGGTTGTATCTCAGTCAAAATTTTCTCTGGGCACTCTTATCCCTCTTTCACCTGCACTTGTTTGGAGGTTTCAAATCAGTTTAATGAAGAAGGGCCAATGGCAGTTCTCATTATATGATCAGAAGATGTATATGGTGGATCCTGGCTGGAGCCTGACCCGTAACGCAGTATATGGTTCACCCTTCTACAATCCTACGGAGTATGGTGGCCAGACCACCCTTGGCTATCTGAAGGGGGGTCTTCTCCTCCTTGTTCTCAATGTAGATGCTTGCTCCATGTTCCACCAGCAACTTGGCTGCCTCTACACGCTCCTCATCACATGCCAGGTGGCTGATCAGTAAAAGTAAAAACATGCAACTATAAATACAAAAATTATTTTCTTTTGTAATTGTAATTTTGTATTCCACTCAAGAGTCACATGTGACAAACACACTTTTCTTCTGATATGAATTAGGTTTTGCATTTTCTCACTTCAATCTATTGTGCTTGTACATGTAAGAGTGAGTGGGTGCAAAAAGTTTCCAGCCACGTCATACTTAACACAAATTATGCAGCATATGCATGCTCACACTCACTCATTCTCTGAAACACACACACACACACACATGCATGCACACATGCATGAACGCACACATGCACACACACTTACAGTGGTGTGTTGCCTTGTGAATCTTGGATGTTGGTGGAGGCGCTCTGTTTGAGAAGCAGCTGAATCAGGCGGTAGTTGCCCTTGGCAGAGGCTCTGTGTAGGGGAGTTGACTCCAGCTTGTCTGTGGCATTGGGGTCTGCTCCGTTTTCCAACAACAGCAGAGCTATCTATTAAAAGGGGGGGACCATATCTGTCACTCACAAGCCTAAGTTGAGTGGTTTAGTTTGGAATCCTTTAGTTTTTTGGATACCAATTTCAACATTCTACATACCCCCTTTGAAATTGAAGCTGTATTACTTGGCATTGTGAATTACACATGTTCCATGTGTGATACCCTTGTCTCATTAATTCCTGTCACTGCACAGGAAGTGAAATCACAATCTAACACCAGAGTGCTGTAGAAGGATTTTATAAGCAAAAATGGGAATCCAGTTGGGCAAAGGAAGATTATGTTCTCAGCTGTCTGCTATTATGATCAAAGTAAGGACACTTTATTTTTCTTTTCATATTTTTTTTCAAAGAGTTTCCATAACAGGGATAGTCCCACCACAACGTAATTGTCTTTCAATTTTTTTTTGCTTTTTTCAGTAAAAACTGATTCAAGGGTGTGGACATCCCAGGGAGGAGGCATTCTTCTATTCCTGTCAACTATAAACAGTTATTCATCAAAACAGCGTCGCAACGGTTTCGAACAATGTACACCGCAACACATTCAGATTGCGCTCATCATGGGGGAAAAAAGCATGGTCTTTAGCCCCGTCCAGTGGATAGTAAGTGTAAACTCCTACAATATGAAGGAGCTGTGGAAAAAGTGAGCACCAAGACAAATAAATACTTTGTTTGCGCACAATAAACAGCAATGCTCAAAAAAAAATTTTTTTTTCAAATTATATATATATATATATAAAGAATTCACTTGACTCACTGGATTATTTTGCTCCTTATTTGTTGAGCACTTTCCCTACCATTGAGTGTTTCTTTTAACAAAGGTATATATATATATATATTATTGACAGCTGATGATTGCTTATGGCATGAAACAGGCTTGTACTGTCTCATAAAGAATTTACTTGACTCACTGGATTATATATATTAAAGACCCTAGCAACTTAGCAAATCTCGCAACTTGCCTCTGATATTAAATCCTGGCTGTTCCAAAATGTTCTTATATTTAATGTTGATAAGTCTAAGGTCATTCTGTTCAGTCCCTCAAACGCCATCAGGCCTTTTGGTACTAATCATGGTGGTCTGTCAAATAGTATTAAGCAGGCTGGTAGGAATCTAAGGATAATATTTGATGATAACCTCTTGTTTTGATAATCAAGTCAAAAATGTTGTTTAGTCATGTTTCTTCCAGCTCAAGATCATCTCTAAAATTAGGTCATTTATATCAACTGCTGATCTACAAAAAGTTGTACATGCTTTTATCTATTCTCAGCTTGATTACTGCAACCCACTTTACTGAGAAGCCTCCAGCTGTAGCTGACTTTACTCGGGTATCAGCCAGGGCTCCCTCCATCGTCTGCAGTTGATATAAAATGCCGCTGCTCGGCTCATTACAGGGACAAGAGGCATGATCACATCGCCCCTGTGCTTGCCTCCTTACACTGGCTCCCTGTTAGATTTTGAATTGATGTTGAAATTTCACTGCCTACTTGTAAGACCTTAAACGGTCTTGCTCCTAAATACATCTCTGAATTATTGACCTGGTATGTGCCCTCTCGACTGTTAAGATCTGCAGATGGAGCCCTGCTGGTTATTACCAGGTCTCAGTTTGTCACAAAGGGTTTTTGCTGTTAGAGGCTCCACACTATGGACCTCTCTTCCTGTTTAACTAAGACAAACCAAGTCTCAAGCTTCTTTTAAATCTTGTCTTAAAACTTTTCTTTTCATGAAAGCTTTTACAAATGTTTGATATTTGTCTTTATCTATTTATACTGTTTTTATTTCTCTTCAATTTACTTGGTCTTATTCATTTATTGTCTTTACCTCCTCTGTGCTCATGTCCTTTGGTATTATTTTCATTTTTGCTTTGTCTAGTTTTATTTATTTTGTAAAGCACTTTTTAACATCGTTAAGAAAAGTGCTATATAAATAAAGTTTATTATTATAATTACTTATTATAATATACACTCACCGGCCACTTTATTAGGCACACCCATCCAACTGCTCGTTAACGCAAATTTCTAATCAGCCAATCACATGGCAGCAACTCAATGCATTTAGGCATGTAGACATGGTCAAGACGATCTGCTGCAGTTCAAACCGAGCATCAGAATGGGGAAGAAAGGTAATTTAAGTGACTTTGAACGTGGCATGGTTGTTGGTGCCAGACGGGCTGGTCTGAGTATTCGGATGGTAGGGTCAGAATTTGGCGTCAACAACATGAAAGCATGGATCCATCCTGCCTTGTATCAACGGTTCAGGCTGGTGGTGGTGTAATGGTGTGGGGGATATTTTCTTGGCACACTTTGGGCCCCTTAGTACCAATTGAGCATCGTGTCAACACCACAGCCTACCTGAGTATTGTTGCTGACCATGTCCATCCCTTTATGACCACAGTGTTCCCATCTTCTGATGGCTACTTCCAGCAGGATAACGCGCCATGTCATAAAGCTCAAATCATCTCAGACTGGTTTCTTGAACATGACAATGAGTTCACTGTACTCAAATGGCCTCCAGTCACCAGATCTCAATCCAATAGAGCACCTTTGGAATGTGGTGGACTGGGAGATTCGCATCATGGATGTGCAGCCGACAAATCTGCAGCAACTGCATGATGCTATCATGTCAATATGGACCAAACTCTCTGAGGAATGTTTCCAGTACCTTGTTGAATCTATGCCACGAAGGATTAAGGCAGTTCTGAAGGCAAAAGGGGGTCCAACCTGGTACTAGCAAGGTGTACCTAATAAAGTGGCCAGTGAGTGTATAATCCATGGCACAGTAACTCATTTTAAATCACCTACTCCAAAATGTGGGCCTTATTTGCAGTATCATAACAGTAATCAACACTGATTAGTACAGAGAAATTATGAGTAGCCTAATATTCAGGAACTGTGTGTAGCATATTTCATTGAGTCAACAAATCAATTGAGAATGACCTAAAGGACATTCATAAATTTGAATATTAACATGAAATTGTGAAAATGACAGCAGTATGCAGAAAACAAATGTCTGCATGATATCCCTCAGACGACAGTAAAGAGACTCAACCCTGAAGCCCTATGAACTATTAGTAAGAGGCATAATTGTGGATAATGGTATACAACTATTTCTAGCGTTGGTATTTTTTTCCCACCAGGACAGTAGGCTCCATCTTTAAGAAATGTAAAAAAATATGGATCAATCGAAAATCTCCCTAGAACTTTTTGTACGACACTGAGCGATATTATTTCAGTAAGAAATATAATTTCATAGAATATTCTCAAATTAATCTAACAGCTAAAGTAAAATCTGATTACTCACTGGACACTTTGACTGAAAAGGCAGAACCAATGCAACATAAATGTAAACTTTTAAACTTAGTGTCCCACATGACCATGGAAATGACCATAGTCAATACATGTGTCCATGAATTTGGCATATCATTAAAAGTAAGACAAAAGGTTAAATTACTTGCAACAACTATTATTTCTGAAAGAAAGAAAGCCACTTTATTTTGTCATTGTACCTTACAATGAATTGTATTCTTACGATGAATTTGTTCTCTATATTTAACCCATTCAATTGTATAGGAGCACTGGGCAGCTGCAGTGCCCAGGGACCAACTCCAGTTCTTCTTTTCACTGGGGGCATGCTGGCCCAGTGGTTAGCACTGTCGCCTCACAGCAAGAAGGTCCTGGGTTCGAACCCTGGGGTTGCCCAGTTGTTGAATTAACTGAATTTCCCCAAGGGGATTAATAAAGGAAACGTAACCTTAATCTTAATCATTGCCTTGGTCTGGGGTACAGGCAGGAGTATTAACCCTAACATGCATGTCTTTTGATGGTGGGAGGAAACCCACGCAGACACAGGGAGAACATGCAAACTCCTGGGATGGCCTGGGGTTTGAACCCAGGACCTTCTTGCTGTGAGGCAACAGTGCTAACCACTGGGCCACCATGCTGCCCCTATATCCTACAATACTTCCAAGTTCACAAGCAAATGGCACCATATATAAAACAGTTTTAGTCAATGTTAGTAAAATGTTTGAGAAACTGACCTCATATCTGTCTTTAGAGGCTGCATAATGCAGCGGGGTGCAGCCATTCTGATTTACAGAATTGAGTTGAGCTCCTTTGGATATCAAAGCTCTCACTATGTCCTCTCTGCCTGCAGATGCTGCAATGTGAAGAGGAGTCCAAGAAGCCTGGGAAATAATGCATCAGCAGTAACCATTCCACTTCAACGCAGTTGCAACTGTCCAACGGCTCATTCTTAGCAGGATAAGTCCAGTCATATTGTAATCAACAAAATTACATGAAAGAATCGAGGTAATTGATTAGTTTATGGAAAATGACAAAATCAAATCTGAATGTAAAGGTATACAAGCCTTGCATCGATTTATTTTGTGTGACAATTTTTAAAATGTGTCCAAATTGTTTTCAATATTCAGGTTGAGTTCTCTCATAATATCATACAGCACTTGGTGTAACTCCTAGATAATGATGCATATGTTTTGGATTATTTGTTATTCTGCATTATACAGCTGCGCATCCCTATTTATAAGGCTGTTTTACTTCCATTTAGCTTCTTCATAAACCTGGACATAAATCCCTTGCACCAAATAAACCGCTAAAAAAATCAATTAATTTACAAAATAAGGATCTCAACCGCCAGACAACCAACGGAAGTCCCTACGTATTTCATCAAAAGTTATTCATTATATTTTAATGTCACGACTCTTGTGAATAAAATATGCATGGAAAACAGAAAGAACAACCGTCGTGAATTAGTGTCGGTGTCAGTGCATCCTCAGCGATCAAAAGCGAAAGAAATCAATATGAATAAATGATGAACGAATAGTTCACACCAGCAGCGGATTGTTATGATCTGGGACAAGGTAGCATTCGGAGTCAAACAGCAACTGCACCATTGTTAAGCTACTGGGAAACCGTATAGTTTAATACTTGCATCATCCTGTAGATTCACTTCAACTCCCAGGTCGAGAAGAAACTGCACAATATCGGTATGGCCAGCCGAACATGCCCAGTGGAGGGCGGTTCTGTGGTCCTGAAAGTGCGGAAAAGCGACCGTCAGACATTTCTGTTAATGTACAGCAATGTATTTATTTTTCAGCCGGGCAACTTCGCGTTTAGCTAGAGCAATCGTCGAGATCCGTTTCGGTGATACCTGGTCAGTTTTGCAGGCGAGCGTTTTATCTGTAAAAATACACTGTTTTAATTTTTCAAACTGTCCCGTGTAGGCGAGATTACAAATCTCAACATTAGACACGGAACTTTCCATCATTAAGTATTTGCGTTAATATCAGCCTCAAATGAACAGATGGATTTAGTGGTCCCTGTTATTCAATGCGACGCACACATTTTTTTTTGAACTCGAGCGATGACTCAGGAAACCGAGTTCTACTTCCGAGTTGTATTGCGGTCGAGTGCATGTGTCCTTCAGAGTAAAAGGCTCGACGAGCCGTTGGGTCCTCTAGACAGTAAGAAAGAAGTTGTTTTATTTTGGAAGATGGTGACACTAGTGACGACCCGAGGAAGTGATCTACCTTTAAGACGCTCGCCACAATTTTAGACGCAAGGTGGACGAGTTAACCAAGCAACAAAGTTTCACATAAACTACTCCCGATAGCGTTATTTTATAAACAGATCGTCCTCAAACCTCCACACATGTCGTCGACGTTGGTAAGTTCGTTCAGTCGTGTCGACATGTTTGCGCTAATCAACTAGCTAGCTAGTTTTCTAGTGTGCGCTGCGCATTACGTAAAACCACATTGCAGAAGTGCAGAATAAGCTCATTGTAAACATCAAACCAGCACCAAAATGTTAAGTTAGCGCAGAGAAATCAAGCAGCAGTAGGGGACGGTGTGTCGGGGATCAGCGTTATCGCCGAATATTTTCCATCACTTAATTGTTAATGGCCGAGCTCGAAAAGTGGCTTTTAGCATGGCACTATTGTTTACCCAACGACTGCTGGGATGGGCTCCAGCATCCCCGCTAACCTGAGCGCAGCATAAACAGTTTGGATAATGGAATGGAATGGAACTATTGTTTACTCCAAGTCTTCACGGATATATACCAAGTCCAGTTGCACTTGATTCAACTCCTTTGGATAACCATGACCTGGATGAATGAGAACATTCACAGACAACTATTGTTTACCGCTTAATTGTCGACAGACGCCGATCGTGTTCGTGGGAACTGCCACTAATAAGTATCCAGCGTGACACACCAGATTGCCATACGTTTTTACCGACACCTGTCGGTGAGTAGTGGTACCTGCCAGTGGAAGTCAAGTCAAGTCGTTCCCAAATGGTGCGCACGCAAGTCCAGGTGTGCCGTGGAATTTTGTGAAACCATACATTATTATTGCAACATAAAACTAAAAAGTTATTATTGAATTTTTTGTTAGCATTTTGTACACACTCACTTCCCAATACAGAGAAAAATTATCCGCCTAAAAAACAATTTCTTTAAAAACCTTCCGTCAAAGAGAACCACAGTTTTTGCCGTTCGCGCAGTAGACGTGGGAATTATTAGAGCGCGACACATCAAAGGCCCTGATTGACAGCCAGTGTGAAGGAGGATAACAAGAGAAATCCGTGCGGAGCTAACCACCAATACAGACGGCGCACCACCTACAGAAAAGAGGAACCTACCTACAGCAGACCCGGCGAATTGTTTGTAGAGATGCCCGACCAAGCCGGAGATAACACAGGGATTCGAACCGAAGATCCCTGTGTTGGTATGCAACGGAATAGACCGCTACGCAACCCGGATGCCCTACGGCCTTGTAAAGTTGTCCATGTTTTCACCGCTCGACATGGAACCCGCTTGTTGCTTGCTAACTTTTTTTTAAAGAACTTTATTAACAAAAGTGTACAAAAATAGTATACAACAATGTCAATCAACAAGTCACATTATCAAATGTATACAACATTAACACATATATTATCATAAACAACATAAATACGCCAGGGGGATTGTATAAAGTAAAACAAATAAATTACATACTTAACTAAATATTTTGTAAATCATAAAGTGCTTATAAGTTTTTACAGCTTTTTTGTTTTCACTATCAGATATTGGTGAAATATATTGTTTTGATATACGCAGACAGCTCAGGAAAATTAGGTTTCTTGCTAGAGAATTTAGATCTGTGAATATAAAATTTGTTAAGATAATTAGCAAATTGATTAAATAAAACTGAGAATCGAGGTTCCTATCAAATTCAGTATATCCAAACAATACATTTTTCCAACTCAGGGTGAAATGAGGGTAAATATGATCAATAATCAAACAAGACAACCTACTCCACAGTTGTTTAGTGTGTGGGCAAGACCAAAATAAATGAACCAATGTTTCATTAAACAAACCACAGAGAGAACAACTCACATCAATGTCCTTCTTAAGTCTCTGCAAATATTGATTAGTTGGATAGAATCTATGAATAATTTTGAAAGATATTTCTTTTACTTTATTAGTCAAGAGGAGGTAAAAGCCAAATTTTTTCCCAAACGATTTTTTCACCAACAAAGGCAGACCAATAAGATAAGGCAGGGGGTGAGCTAATAATATCTTGTTGAAACATTTGACGAATAATCTTGTTTTTGTTCTTGGTGTTCCATGAAAAGCATGCTTTCCCAACAGTTGTTTCAGTTACATCTGCTGATATAGGGAGATTAACATTCACATTAATACCTTTGAAAATTGAAACAATACCAGAGGGAACAGCATCAAAAACAATAGAAAATTCTTTAGGTGTAACAGGGAATCTATAATTGTTGAATGAATTCAACATAATTTTAAAGTTGCCCATGTTGGTTAAACAACTGACTAATCAAAAGAATATTGTTGTCAAACCACTGTTTGAAAAAAATAGATTTGTTTTTATACAGCAAATATCTATTATTCCAAATAAAAAACCTGTGAGGAGAAAAGTTGTGTTTGTAAATTAGACACCGTGCCAGTAACATTTGTTTGTGGAACGAAGAAAGTTTGAGGGGAATTCTGTCAATGTTATAGTTACATAGAAGCAAAAATTTAAGACCACCAATTGAAGAAAAGACAAAATGGGGAATGAAATTCCAAAGTGAAGATGGACACTTAAGGTAACGTCTGATCCAATTTATTTTAAAGGTGTAATTTAGTGTGGAAAAGTCTAAAAAATTAAGGCCACCATTATTGTATTCGCTCATCAGAACAGATTTCCTAAGATAATGGGTGCGGTTTTTCCATACAAAATCAAATAATATTTTATCTATTGTTTTGCATATATGACTATCTATACCTAATGTCTACTAAATCATATCTTTCTATAAAAGATTTAATAAAATAGTTTCTGTTATTATCTTGTGTAGGTGGCCATCTATAAGTGGATTCAAAGTTACATTAGTCTCCTCCAATTATTATTTGGAAATTTAGTGAGCCAATGTTTAAGTCTATTCTCTATGACAGTAAATAATTGAGAATTTTCTAAATTAGAGTTGTGTCCATACACATTAACAATAATCAAAATAATTTTATCATAACTGACAATTTGACAGATAAAATGTCCTTTAGGATCTGTGTCTGTGTGTAGGATGTCACCGTTATATCTATTTTTCATGGTTAAGACACCCGCTGATCTTTCTGAGCTGTGAGAAAACCATAAATCGTTACCCCATTGGGCTCTCCAAAAATTCACATCACTTGCGATTGAGTGAGATTCTTGACAGAAACAAAAATCTGTATCAAACTGTTTCGAAAATAAAAATAATGCTTTACGTTTTGTAACATTCCTTAACCCCCTGGCGTTTAGGGAAACTATAGACAAAGAAATTCTTAAGATAAGAAAACTTACGAAATAATACTGAACAAGTAGTTATGACCTCGTACGCTGAACATTAGTTGCACTTGGAACAGTCAACATAGTAGGTGACAATATGATATAAATTGAGCAAAATAAGGGTGTCCTACATATTTTAAACCACTAGTTTTTCAAGCTGTTGTCTATAAAAAAAAATCAGGATAAAACATTGTAAGAAATATTGTAAGAAAAGAATGCAAAATAAATGAGAGTTCAAGTAGGCTCAGTTCTCCTGTGATGAAAAGTCTAACAGCACACCAGTTTAGAGAGTCAGGAGACTGAGCATTGTTGGACCTGCAAGCCATGAAAAAGACTCAGTTGAAATCAGTCATGTTTACCTCAGGTAATTTCCTGTCCATTGATGAAGGCTCGTGCGCCTACATAATAGGCAGGTTTCCCCTCACTTCGTGCCTTCTGCACCATGGGCCACATCTTCAGCCTGGCCTCCCTGACGAGTTGAGAGAGATCTTCAGCAAAACGAAGCCTGTTGTCACGCAGGAAAGAATGATTTTTTGCTGACTTCCACACAGCATCTCTGTAGGACCTCAGGGAGAATCGGATGATGATGGCTCTTGGAGTGGAGCGGCTTTGTGATGGTTTTCCAAGACGATGGGCAACATCGATAACATCCGAGAGCTTGTTCTTTTCCTCTGGAAGGATATTCTGGCAAACCTCTGAAGCTTTTTCTTTCACATTTTCAGTTGAGTTTTCAGCAACGCCATAAAGCTTCAGGCTCCACCGTCTTGAGTCGGACTCCAGCTCGCACACACGTGTTTGAAGACTGGCAGCTTTGCGCTCTTCCTCTTCAAGACGAGCTTCAACATTTGACACTTTCTTCTGTGTGTCTTTTACTTCACTGCATGCAAAGTCTTGTTTTTTTCATCCCTTCTATCTTCAGAGTATTTTCGTCGATTTTCTTAAGAGTTTTCACTCACCAGCCTTTCAATAGAGTCGGCTCGCTCATTTATGAGTTTGGAGAGTATGGAGATGACGGCATTATCTTGGGATGTGGACTCTTTAGTCTCATAAAGAGCTTTTTTTGCAGCAGGGGACTTGCGTGGAGTCACAGGTAGCGGAGGAGATTCTTCTTCTGCCATAGTGACCGTTACTGCTTCTACGGAGCGGGCGTAATCATGGCATGAGGATATCAGCATGTTACCCGAGTGGACCGCAGGCGTGGGGACTTTGCTTTTTTGCGATCTTTTCCTGTTTCGACTCGACATTAAGCTGCTTTCAGTCGTTGAAGAAGTTCTTCCGGTTGTTGTTAAAGTTGTTTAAACGACGACTTCTTCGTTTTTCACCAGATAAATCGTTTATTGTGTGGGAGCTCAGCAACCACGACTTACTCGGCAGCCATCTTGGCGTTCTCCTGTTGCTTGCTAACTTTTTTTTTTTAATATGGCACTCTTTTTTTTTATTGAACAAAACATATAAACAAGAAAATATTACATCACAATAGGACAAAAAGTAGTTACAAAAATGTAAATTATTTCAAAATTAAAATTTACGTATCCATAAAAAAAAGAAAAGAAAAGACAAAATAAAAAAGCTCGAGATACAGGATTTAAGTTAAATTATATTCTTTACATAGTCTTCTGGTTTTGCTGGCTTTAGGATTCATACATTCTTTTAAAGATTCTAAATAGGATGAAAGAAGTGCTTTGAATACACTAATGTTTGGACGCTGGTGTGCAAATTTGGTACAATGAATATGAAATTTAGCAAATATTAATAGAAGGTTGATAATATACATTTTTTCTGAACTTATTTCCTCATTTTGTGACAGACCAAATAAAACATGTTGGATGTCCAGTTTACAAGAAGAGTCAATTTTGTTATTTATGAGATTATTTAGATCAATCCAAAAAACATGAGAGTAGGTACAATCCCAAAATAAATGATATATGGTTTCATCCACATTGCCACAAAAGGAACAGAGTGTGTCAATATTAATCTTGTATTTTACAAGAAGGGACTTGACTGGATAACATTTGTGAAGCAGTTTAAATGTAACTTCTCGTACCTTATTTGTAATACAATATTTTCGTGATAAAATCCAAGTGTTCCTCCAATCTATGTCATTATAAATATTATTCCAGTAGAAAATGGCTGCAGGTTTAGAAACAATGTCTCTCTGAATAATATTTCTAACGCATTAATTAGTGGCTTTATCACTTAATAAAGGACACAAGTTACCAATATATATGTCATCAGGAGTTAAACCTGGAATAGTACAACTTTTACCTTTAGGAGCAGACAAAAATAACCTTCTAACTCCATCTGGTATTGCATCAAATACAATAGAATATTCTCTTGGTGTAACAGGGAAACCATATACAGAAAGAAATTCTTCATAAGTGAAAAGCTGACCATTGTCATTCAGTAATTGACTAACAAGTAAAATGTTATTATCAACCCATCTCTTAATATATAAAGATTTGTTCTTAAACCTAATATCTTGATTGTTCCAAATGAAATATTTATGGGGAGAAAAATTGTGTGAGTACATCATTGACCAGGATAACAAAAGTTGACTATGAAAGTTGGACAGTTTTATCGGTAATTTATAAATATTGTAATTGCACCTTAAGAGAAAATGCATTCCTCCAAGTGGATTAAATATATGGGCAGTAATAAAATTCCAGATTGAGTTGGGATTTTTTAAGAAAAGTTTGATCCATTTGACTTTAAAAGAAGAGTTTAAGGAGGTGAAGTCTAAAGAATTAATCCCACCAGAACATAATTTATTTATCATGACATTCTTCTTAATATAGTGTATTCTTTTTTCCAGATAAATTCAAATAATATTCTGTCAATTTTAGTGCATATGTCTTTTGAGACATCAAGTGCCATAGCTGCATATATAAGTCTGGAGAGGCCTTCAACTTTAGCTACCAAGGATCTTCCAGTAATAGACAAATCTCTTTGAAGCCAAAGGTTAAACCTCTGTTGGACTGAAGCTATAAGTGGATTAAAATTTTCAGATAGTCTAGAGCTTTGGTCTTTTTCAATTATAATACCAAGATATTTAACCTTATACTTCACAGGGATCCCAGAAATAATAGTATCTGTGCAACTATTAACAGGAAGAAGCTCACATTTTGAAATGTTCAGTTTAAGGCCGGAGGCCATTGAGAAAGAGTTAATGACTTTGATTGCTTTATTAACTTGAAATTTATCCTTTAAAAAAAGTGTTGTATCATCTGCAAGTTGAGTGATAGACAGTGTTCTGCCAACAATAGAGAGACCCAATACATCACTGCTTTTGAAATGAATGGAGAGTAATTGCATAGGAAGAAGGAAGAGATATGCCGAGATCGGACAACCTTGACGGATTCCACGATTTAAGTTAAATCTTTTAGTAGTGCCATATGGGAGTTTGATTGAACTATTTGCACCTGCATACAACGTTTTGACAGATTTTTTTAAACATATTCCCAAAACCAAAAATGTCAAGTGCTTTAAATATGAATTTGTGTTCAATGGAATCAAAAGCTTTATAAAAATCTAAAAAAAGAATGAAGCTGTTAATTCTGAATGATCCAAGATATCAATCACCAGTCTTATGTTGTTTGTTATATGTCTACCAGTCATGAAACCAGACTGTGTTTCATCAATAATGTCATTAAGTGTACTTTTCAATTTTTTAGCCAAACACATAGCAATTATCTTGTAGTCATTGTTCAAGAGTGAAATAGGTCTCCAATTATCTAACAACAAATAGTCTTTTTGCGGTTTGGGAATCAAAGTGATCAACCCCTGAGACAATGAAGGAGGGAGCTTTTCATTAGCAATGCTTTCTATATATACTTTATGTAAAAAGCGTGATAAGTCCTTGGAGAAACATTTATATAACTCAGAGGTTAATCCGTCATTCCCAGGACTCTTATTGAGTTTCATTTTTTTAATAGCATCCTCAACATCCAATGTTGTGATGGGGGCATCACACAAATCTTTATTAGCATTGCTGATGCTCTCAATATTACCTAAAGAGTTGAAGAAACTTTCCATGTCATTTGTTGACAGTTTAGACTTATATAAGTCTTTATAAAATTGTTCACATGTCTCAGAAATCTTTTTAGGGTCTTGTGTGATGACACCATCTGAACAGAGTTTGGTCATGCTGCAAAGTGTATTATGTTGTTTCTCTAATTTGAAGAAATAGCTGGAGTTTTGCTCTCCCTCCTCAAGCCATCTTCTCCTAGAGCGCACAAAGGCTCCTTTTGCCTTGTGAATATATAGATTATCTAATTTTAATTGTAGAATTTGAAGTCTGTTCTTGTTATCCTCTGATAAATTTTCAAGTGGCTGTGATGATAAAGCAATAATTTCAGAGATCATTTCTGATTCTTCTTTTTTTTCTGTTTTTAACTATTTCAGCTCCTCTTTTCATTATAAGGGACCTTAATTCAAATTTCATGAACTCCCAATTTTTGCCATACATATTTTCAGCACATGCCCTATCCCAGCATTCATCTATTTTTATTTTAATCTCCTTTACCAAAGATTCATTCAATGAAAGAGAATTATTTAATTTCCAATATGAGTTGACTCTTTTAGTTTGATGACTAGTAGACATATACAGCTCCAAAAAGATGGTTTTATGATCCGTCAAGGGTGTTGGTAACATTTTAACTGAAGAGACATGTTCAGATAATGGATCAGAAATCAACCAATAGTCAATACGAGACTGTAATGACCCTGACCTGTTCTTCCACGTAAATTCTTTAACTGTAGGATTCTTATACCTCCAAATATCAATCAGATCTCTTTCATTTACAAAATCTAACAAATAACTATTATTTGTATTACTTTTATTTGGCCATCTATCTAACATATCATTAATTGGATGATTCCAGTCTCCTCCGAATATGATCTTTAGATCTGCAAATGTACTTATTATAGAATCAATTTTTGCATTTACTGAATGCATTAAGGTAATATTCTCCTGTTTGTTGTTATAACCATAAACGTTTCCCAATAAAAATACCTGGTCATTAAATGAAATAACCAACAAAATAAAGTGACCGTTTGGATCTGTCTGTGAAGAGAGAACTTTCCCTTTAAACTTGTGTTTCAAAGTCAGAGTTCCTGCTGAGTGGTTTGTGCCATGAGACATCCACAGGTCCTCTCCCCATTGGGATTTCCAGAATCTAATGTCATTAGGTTCAGAATGAGGTTCTTGTATCAAACAAAAATCAGTATTCAGGCTTTTAGCATATAATAGCAGTGCTTTCCTTTTGGTATTGTCCCTTAATCCTCGAGCATTAAAAGAAACAAAAGATAAAGATGAAATTTTGAGTGTAACTAACTTTTCACCCTGAGAAAAAGTGTGTAAATTACAGAGAGAACAGAACTACTCTGTCATTACATAATAAGTGTTTTTAGCAACAACAGCATATTGTATATTTAGAAAACGAATAAGGAAAAATAACTCCTGAGTCATATTAGCTTACATGATGAAAGGCACTTCAGTGAATCTCCTTTCTGTTCACAAACGCACGGGCTCCCACGAAGTATGCAATCTTCCCCTCCTTTCGTGCTTTCTCAACCTGCGGCCACAATAGGTTGCGCCTCTCTCGGTCCTCGGGAGAAAGGTCTTCCTTAAAGCGCAGCTTCCTGGTCGTCAAATAGTCGGATCGTTTCGTCGTCTTCCAGATAATGTCTCGAAAATGCCTCATAGTGAATTGAATGATTACTACACGGGGCAGTGGTGCCGCTGAAGACTCACGTCTTTGCCCAAGCCTGTGCACTGAGTCGAGTACCTCCGGGAAGGTCTCTCGGTGGTCAGAGCCATGTTTTGGCAGATTTCAATGACCTTTCTGCGAACGTCTTCTCCGTCTTCCTCAGTTAGCCCGTGAAGTCGCAGATTCCATCTTCGTTTGTATCGTGACAGCTCCAGCACCTTGCTTTCCAAATTTTGAATTTTTTCCTCTGCTTTACTCACTCTCGCTTCGGTGTGCGTCAACTTTCCTTTCAGCTCCTTGAGATCTTCAGAAATAAAGTTAACAGTAACCTGCAGGTCACTGATACTTTTCCCAATGCTACTAGCTCCTTGCTCTTTGATAGCCATCTTGAGCGTAGCAATGATGTTTTCTGCGGCGTCGGTTTCCATGTTTTGTCTCTTGCCAAAACGTTTGGATGGAGAAGAACTGGGAGTCGTAATTTTTCTCTTATCTGAGCCCAGATTTTTTGCCATCACACGTGGCTTCAATTTTTTATCCTGAGAGTTCGTTTTGTTGCTTTTAAAAAGTTTTCATGACAGAGCGGGTTCTGCAGTAGACCAAACACTACGCCGCCATCTTGGCTCCCCCCTGTTGCTTGCTAACTTGTTTGTCGCTTGTTTGGTATGTGATGCAATAGGTCAACCGGAAGAAGGTCCAGTAGCAACCACCTGAATGGGGGTATATCGCCAACTACTGTACCGGGGTCAGACACACTTCTGTCAATAAATCGATTCTCCCCCGGTTCTTGTATACTGGGACAACGACAGTAGTCCAATTATATAGCCTGACTTAACTGTTCATGTAAACACAGTCCGTATCACGAAAGCTACTTGTGTTATGGCTTCAGTTGGACTGGGGATGTCAACATGCCTCAGTCCGAGTGCATCATCTGTCGGGAGAAGTTGGCTAATGCTAACATGGTGTCAAGCAAGCTGAAGAGGCACTTGGAAACCAAACATCCCCTCCACATTGAGAGAGATTTGGCATACTTCAAAAGAGTGCAGGATTTGAACCAGAAGCAACAAGACCATTTGAAGGATTGTGTGAAAGTGTCTGATAAGGCGATGGAGGCAAGTTGTATGCTAGCGGAGCTTATTGCAAAGCAAAAGAAACCTCACACAATAGCGGAGACACTCATTCTCCCCGCTTGCAAAAAAAAAAAAATGCAGGTGTCATGCTAGGTCTAGATGCCACAAATGCAGTATCAAAAGTGCCTTCATCTGACAATACAGTCAAAAGACCAATCGATGACATCAGATGACATTGAGCAACAGTTGACAGAGAAACTGCAGATGAGTGGCAAATGTTCTCTACAAATAGATGAATCCACTGACATAAGTGGGGCTGCCCAACTTCTGGCAAATGTCAGGTATGTTGATGGTGACTCTATTAAAGAGAAATGGAGGAGAAATATTCAAGGTAATTGATAAGTATTTAAAAGAGAAAAGTCTGACCTGAGATATGTGCGTCAGTCTTTGCACAGATGGTGCGGCATGCATGACTGGGAGAGTGAGAGGATTTATTGCCAAGGTGAAAGCACAAAACCCAAATGTTGTGACAAACCACTGTATTTTACATCGAGAGGCATTAGTTGCCAAAACCATGCTCCCGGAGCTGAATGAGGTGCTGGATCAGGCTGTACAGCTGGTGAATTACATCAAATCAAGGCTCCTAAATCTTGCCTCTTCTCCAAACTGTGCGCTGAGATGGGAGCTGGTTATCAATACCTTATCCTCCACACAGAGGTGCATTGGCTTACACGGGGGAAAGTCCTATCCCGTCTTTATGAACTTTGAGAAGAGCTTTTGGATTTTCAAGTGAACGCACTGTCTCACATAAGGACAAGCTTGCAGATGAGAGGTGGTGCGCCAAGCTGGCTTATCTGGCAGACATATTTGGGCATCTTAACGAGTTAAACACCAAGCTTCGGGGCAGGAATGAAAACATTCTGTCATCCACAGACAAGCTTCGGAGGTTTATGGGCAAGCTTACCCTGTGGCATGAGGCTTTGGAGCAGGGCTGCATGGACATGTTCCTACTGGCATCAGCCACTCCACAGGCAGCCAGGGAGTGCGCTGTATTTGCTGAACACCTTCAGACGTAAGGCTTGAGCGCTGTTTTCCATGTGTGGCTGACGTCGAGGACTATGACTGGATTCGAGACCCATTCAATCATGAATCCTCAACAGAAAAGCTCATTTTGAGAAAGAGAGGAATGTGCAGAGCTCTGTATGGACCGTACATTGAAGCTCAAATTTAGTGAGCTCCAAGTGGATCAGTTTTGGTTGGCTTTTGCATCAGAGTACCCAACCATCTCCAGCCACGCTATTGAGCAACTTCTTCTTTGCCCCACTACCTACCTGTGTGAGTTGGCATTCTCTACTCTGGTTTACATGAAGAACAACAGGAGGTCACGGCTCTCTGTTGAACAGGACTTGCGAGTGGCCCTCTCTTCAGTACCACCAAGGATTAAAAAGATCTGTGAGGACCGACAGGCACGTGTGTCTCACTAGTTTGGAATCAGGCCAAAAAATATTTACGATAGCAAATATTTTAATGCTGCAAATTTAAGTTACATTTACAATTTCCGACTAAACGTTTTCTTTTCAACTCGATGTCAAGTGCATTGACACTATGGTTGCGTTCACGTTTTGCATGCCAATTAGTTTTCATTCTCAGTGTGTCTCTTTTTTTCTTTTACAATTTTAGACTTTTTTTGTTTTCAACTCAATGCATACACTGAGTGCACTGTTTATATGCGGATTAGTTTTTGTTCTCAATTCATTTCTTTTTTCTTTACAATTTTAGACTAAAGTTCTGTTTTCAAATCAATGCATACACTGTTGATATGAATTGACTGTTTATATGCGAATTAGTTTTCGTTCTCAGTGCATCTCGCTTAGCTTGGTCTGTAGAGTGATTGCATCTTGCTCGACCAGGGATCCTGCTGTCTTAGGCCAGCTCTCTCTCTCTCTCTCTCTCTCTCTCTCTCTCTCTCTCTCTCTCTCTCTCTCTCTCTCTCTCTCTCTCTCTCTCTCTCTCTCTCTCTCTCTCTCTCTCTCTCTCTCTCTCTCTCTCTCTCTCTCTCTCTCTCTCTCTCTCTCTCTCTCTCTCTCTCTCTCTCTCTCTCTCTCTCTCTCTCTCTCTCTCTCTCTCACACACACACACTCACACTTTTCTGCCCCTCCCTCTTTTTAGTTTTAATTTTGTGACCTGTCTGGTTTAAATGGTTCTGTTGCTACTCTTTTTGATGACATTTTACAAAGTTTAAAATGAATTATTGAATTATTTTGTTACTTAATATTTCACGAGTAATGTAGTTGTTTGTCAAATTTTATTTGGCGTTAGTAAATAAGAATAATGTTTACAGAGTGAAAAGTGTGATAATGGGTTATAGAGGCTATTTTGCACAGATATGAATACAGGTGTGCCTTGAGATTGTGGCTTACTTGCCCTTGGGTGTGCCTTGGGCAGAAAAGTCTGAAAACCACTGGTATAGCCCAATATCACAAATTACAAATTTCCCCTCAAGTGGCTTTACAGCAACTCAACATCCTGTCCTTAGACCCTCGCATCGGATAAGGAACAGCTCCGTAAAAAAAAAAAAAAACCTCTGACAGGGAGAAAAAATAGGAAGAAACCTCAGGAAGAGCAACAGAGGAGGGATCTCTCTCCGAAGATGGACAATGAAGTGCCGGAGAGAGTGACATACCACTACCAAACGGTAGTGGAATGCCAAAACAGAGTGACATACCACTACTAAACAATAGTGCCATGCCAAAAGCCACTTTTCGATCTCGCTGTCATTCCAATTGTTAACATCAAATCTTTGCATTAGTTATCACTACGGTCATCTCGACTGTTTTCGTCTTCATTGCTTTTTTCATTGTCTGCCAGGATTTCCGGACCCATGCCGACCAGTCCTGTAGGTATGCAGAAGAATTCGTCAACATTTATTACGATTGCATGGATAAGAAAAGAAGGGTAAGTGATGGTCTTGGTTTTTTTTTTTTTGATTGACACACTTAAATTCTACAAACACAAAAATGCATAAAGCAAAAGAAAGAGAAGGGAAATAAAAGTAAAGAAATAAAATTGAATACATAAATGAAAGGGTGGCATGGTGGCACAGTGGGTAGCGCAGTTGCAGGAAGGTCCTGGGTTCGAGCCCCAGGGTAGTCCAACCTTGGGAGATCATCCTTTGTGTAGATTTTGCATGCTCTGTCCGTGTCTGCATGGGTTTCCTCTGGGTACTCTAGTTTCCTCCCACAATCCAAAGACATGTAGGTTAGGTGAATCAATCGTACTAAAATTGTCCCTAGGTGTGTGTGTGTGTGTGTGTGTGTGTTTGTGTGTGTAAGGGCCCTGTGATGGCCTGGCGGCCTGCCCAGGGTGTCTCCCCGCCTGCCGCCCAATGACTGCTGGGTTAGGCTCCAGCATCACCGTGACCCTGAGAGCAGATAAAGCAGTTGGATAATGGATGGGTGGATGGACATAAATGAAAGGGAGGGGAGTCCTAGGGGTTCTCTGCAAGTTCAAGGATCCAAAGGGAGTGGGTTCATACTGTCCTATATCCCTACTTAACTTAGATGGTAAAATATTTGCTAAGGTCCTAGCTAACAAACTTAACCCTCTACTGGGCCAACTGGTGCATTCAGACAAGACTGGATTTATTCCCAACAGAAATTATTTTTTAACCTTAGGCGCCTATTCAGTATTTTGTATTCCACTAGTGTGACAAAAGAGGATCTTGTAGTGCTTTCATTAGACGCGGAAAAAGCGTTTGACCAGGTTGAATGACCATACTTATTTGAAGTTCTCAAAAGATTTAACTTTGGTGAAGATTTTATATCATGGCTCAAACTTCTCTATAAAAACCCCTCTGCAAAAATTCTTACTGATCAACAATGTCTCCTCTCTTCAAGCAATTCAGGGGAACAAGACAAGGGTGCCCCTTTTCCCCACTAGTCTTTGTGCCCACTATGGAGCCTCTTGCTGAGAGTATCGGGGCAGACTCCATATTACACGGAAATAACACAGGGAGGACAACAAATAAAATGTCATTATATGCAGATGAAGTTCTCCTATACATAACCGGACTCCTGACTACCATTCGACTAATTTTAGAGAAGATCAACCTATTTGGCAGCTTCTCAGGTTATAGTCAACTGGAGTAAGAGTGAACTGATCCCCATTCACCTGAGTGAGAGGTGGGCAATCTTATCCAGACAGGGCCAGTGTGGGTGAAGGTTTTTGTTCCAACCAAGCAATTACACACCTGTGTCTCCTAATTAAGTTCCTCAGCAGTGACTCTACCGGTTGATTAGTGAGATCAGGTGTGTAACTGCTTGGTTGGAACAAAAACCTAACATAAACAAAAACAACCCCAGCTATGGGTTAACTAGTGCCACTGCCTAGTGAATACCTCGGAAGAGGAATAGGCTACGGGAGAAAACCCCTACAGAAAATCTACGCCTACAGTGCTGGTTTTTTTTTGTTGCCCTTTTGTATCTGTTTTAAGTCGGAGAGTACTGCTGGTGTCGTGTGTGGCTACCGCTTCTCCCTCTTGTAGCCCCCCTCCCCCTTCCCATCCACCCCTGTATGCCTGTGTTATGTTTATCTGTTGTGTTGTTTCACCATCGTTTATTGTAAAGCGACGTTGAGTGTTAGAAAAGTACTATGTAAGTTTGATTTATTATTATTTATTATTATTAAAAACCTGCACCCACACCAGCCCTATCTCAAGATTCAAGAGTTTTATTTGTCATGTACACACAAGTACAAGTCCCGAGTGCAGTGAAATTAAAAAGGTACGAGCTCCAAGATGTGCAAACAACAAAGTACAACAGGTACACATGCATTCCAATTTGCAATATACAATTTACAATCAACAGTTAAGAACTCTCTGTAAAAAGAAAACAGACAGCACAATATATATAGTAAAAGCACTTAAAAATAGAAATCTGAGGTATATGTACTGAAATATGTGGTATGTATGTACATAATACGAGTTATGTGTAGTCAGTTACCTTACTGTGTGTGTGTGTGTGTGTGCGTGCGTGCGTGCGTGCGTGCGTGCGTGCTTGAGCAGGGGGGGGCAGTATGGGTCAGCGAGGGGGCCCCGCTAAGGTCAGAGTTCACAGTCCTGATGGCCTGAGGAAAGAAACTCCATCTCAGTCTCTCTGTATTTGCAGCATGACTGCGGAGGCACTTGCCTGACCACAGCAGCTGGAACAGTCCGTTGTTGGGGTGGTAAGAGTCCTTCATAATCCTGTAGGCTCTGGTTCGGCGCCTCTTGGTGTATAAGTCCTGCAGGGTGGGGAGTGAGTTACCAATAGTGCGCTCAGCCGAATGCACTACTCTATGCAGAGCCTTCCTATCCTAGGCGGAGCTGTTGCCAAAGCAGGCAGAGATGCATCCTGTCAGGATGCTCTCCACTGCCCCAGAGTAGAAGGACTGGAGGATCTTCCAGGAGACTTTGAATTTCCTCAGCTGTCTGAGGTGATGGAGGCGCTGCCTTGCCTTGCTCACCGGAGTGTCTGGGTGTGAGTGCCATGTGAGATCCTCTGTAATGTGGACTCCCAGGTATTTATACCTGCTCGCCCTCTCCACAGTAGTCCCATTAATCCTCAGTGGTGAGTACATCCTCTGTTGTTGTTGTGCCCTCCTAAAGTCCACAATCATCTCCTTAGTTTTGGAGACATTCAAGAGGAGGCTGTTGTCCTGGCACCAGAGTGATAGAGCAGCAACTTCCTCCCGGTAGGCTTTCTCATCATCATCAGAGATCTTACCCACCACCACTCTGTCGTCCAGCTGGGCAATCTATCTGGATGAGATTGCCCACCCCTGGTCGAGTGATACATCCTGGCTGTACACTCTTCCATTTAAGTTATCCATTGACAAATTTACATATTTGGGTGTTGTGGTTACAAAGTACTATTCCTCCTTATTGAGGCTAACCCCCCCTCCCTCGATGACAAGGCTTGAAGAAAACATACAATTTTGGAAAACTCTCCCTCTATCTTTGATAGGTAGTGTGAATGCCTTAAAATGGTCTGTGTATCCCAATTGTTATACTAATTCCAAAACATCCCAATTGTTCTCCCTAAATCCTTTTTCAAACGTATAGACTCCATCATAGTTCCCTTCCTGTGGAACTATAAAACACTGTCCCTTGGACAGTGATTTTTTTTTTTGTTTAGTTTGGATATATGTGTTAGTTTGGATATGTGTGTTCTTGTAGTTTTTTTTATGTGTTTTTGTCTTTTGTGTAATACTGCTGTGGGCTGGGGGAAATGGCATCTCGTTTCATTTCATGTACGCAAGTGCATGAAGTGAAATGACAAAGTGTACCTGATTATTCCAGTTAGGCTACACCAGATTTATCCCGAAGTGTCACCATTGTGTGAAAAATGTCAGTCAGCCGAAGATACTCTGCTACATAGCTTTGCTCTTTGCCCAGAGATACAGACCTACTGGACAGAAATATTTGAGGTACTGTCTAAAATGATCAACACCCAGTTAGAACCGGACCCTTTTTTATTCATTCTCAGAGAAGGTCTTGGTATGTAGACCAATCTGACTTTCTCTCAACAACCCTTTCTCTCTTATTGCAGCAAAGACGTTGCTTCTTTTGTTTTGGAAAGAAAAAGGGGTCCCTACTACTAAGATGTGGCTCAACGACCTGTCACATAACTTACATCTGGAGAGAATAAGATTTTTTTTAAAAGATAAACTGAAAAACCTGGTTACCCCTTATTCATTACCTTGCTAGTGTGACTAGCTAATCCTACAATTAATATATCCATCCATCCATTATCCAAACCACTTATCCTCCTCAGGGTCGCTTCAGCCTATCCCAGCAGTCATTGGGCGGCAGGCAGGGAGACACCCTGGACAGTCCGTCACAATTAATATATTTCACTATTAATCGCCAATTGAGCTGTTTTGTACCATTTATATGCAATATGTTATATTCATCTAATACCTGTTTTGCATTAAGCATCTGTTGCTGTTTAGTACTCTGTTGCTTTTCTTTTTGTTTGTCTTATGTTGTGTACTTGAAAAATAAGCAGTGGGTATCATATGTATATGCACGAACTGACTGCTCAAGTAAAATATATCTCTTGAATTGAAAAGTAAAGAAAATTAAATACATAAAATTAAATACATAACTGAAAGGGAGGGGAGTCCTAGGAGTTATCTGCAAGTTCAAGTTCTTCTATCAAGTCAGAGAGTTCCATAGCATTCCTCTCCATTAACCTCAGTGATGAGAAATAATGACACAGTTCCCAATGATATATGCAGACATTTGGCTGTGTTTTCAGGAATCTGTTCTTATGTAAAAAGAACTTTCCAAGAATAATAATTGTGTTAATTGCCAAATCAAGTGTCCCATCTTTCACATGCATACCAGAAATCACATCCTCTTGTTTTAGTTCAGAGAAATTGTCAAATTTAGGAAACAACCAATAATGCAGATCTTCCCAAAAGGCACCAGCAAACTGACATTAATAAAACACATGTTTTGTTGTTTCAATGTGCTCATTGCAAAATGAGCAGTTGTTACAGTCTAAACCAAATCAATGTCTTAAAAATTATCCAGAAGAATATATTCCATTGAGAATTTTAAAGTGCACTTTTCAGCTTCATCTTTGGAGAAATATTGTAAAATTGAGTTTCTGTTTGATGAAAATAGATATAATTCTTTGACAAAGACTACCGAGATTGTGATGTTGGACAATTATAGATTTTAGAATTCTTGTTTTAGCCAGTAGATATAGCTAGCTAGTATAGCTACAGTGGTGCTTGAAAGGTTGTGAACCCTTAAGAATTTTCTATATATCTGCCTAAAACCTAAAACATCATCAGATTTTCACACAAGTCCTAAAAGTAGATAAAGAGAACCCAATTAAACAAGTGAGACAAAAATATACTTGGTAATTCATTTATTGAGGAAAATGATCCAATATTACATATCTATGAGTGGCAAAAGTATGTGAACCTCTAGGATTAGCAGTTAATTTGAAGGTGAAATTAGAGTCAGGTGTTTTCAATCAATGGGATGACAATCAGGTATGAGTTGGCGCCCTGTTTTATTTAAAGAACAGGGATCTATCAAAGTCTGATCTTCACAACACATGTTTGTGGAAGTGTATCTTGGCAAGAACAAAGGAAATTTCCGAGGACCTCAGAAAAAGCGTTGATGCTCATCAGGCTGGAAAAGGTTACAAAACCATCTCTAAAGAGTTTGGACTCCACCAATCCACAGTCAGACAGATTGTGTACAAATGGAGGAAATTCAAGACCATTGTTACCCTCCCCAGAAGTAGTCGACCATCAAAGATCACTCCAAAAGCGAGGCGTGTAATAGTTGGCCAGGTCACAAAGGAACCTAAGGTAACTTCTAAGCAACTAAAGGCCTCTCTCACATTGGCTAATGTTCATGAGTCCACCATCAGGAGAACACTGAACAACAATGGTGTGCATGGAAGGGTTACAAGGAGAAAGCCACGGCTCTCCACAAAGAACATTGCTGCCTGTCTGCAGTTTGCTAAAGATCATGTGGACAAGCCAGAAGGTATTGGAAAAATGTTCTGTGGACGGATGAGACCAAAATAGAACTTTTTGGTTTAAATGAGAAGCGTTATGTTTGGAGAAAGGAAAACACTGCATTCCAGCATAAGAACCTTATCCCATCTGTGAAACATGGTGGTGGTAGTATCATGGTTTGGGCCTGCTTTGCTGCGTCTGGGCCAGGACAGCTTGCCATCATTGATGGAACAATGAATTCTGAATTATACCAGCAAATTCTTAAGGAAAATGTCAGGACATCTGTCCATGAATTGAATCTCAAGAGAACGTGGGTCATGCAGCAAGACAACGACCCTAAGCACACAGGTCGTTTTACCAAAGAATGGTTAAAGAAGAATAAAGTTAATGTTTTGGAATGGCGAAGTCAAAGTCCTGACCTTAATCTAATCGAGCAGTTCATGTGAGGAAACCCACCAACATCCCAGAGTTGAAGCTGTTCTGTACAGAGGAATGGGCTAAAATTCCTCCAAGCCGGTGCACAGGACTGATCAACAGTTACCAGAAACGTTTAGTTGCAGTTATTGCTGCACAAGGGGGGGGGGGGGGGGGTCACACCAGATACTGAAAGCAAAGGTTCACATACTTTTGCCACTCACAGATATGTAATATTGGATCATTTTCCTCAATAAATAAATGACCAAGTATAATATGTTTGTCTCATTTGTTTAACTGGGTTCTCTGTATCTACTTTTAGGACTTGTATGAAAATCTGATGATGTTTTAGGTCATATTTATGCAGAAATATAAAAATTCTAAAGGGTTCACAAACTTTCAAGCACCACTGTAGCCCCATATATGACCCCATCTCTACAACGTTTTGTTTTGGGGGTCACATAAGCTTACCATACCCATACATCAGGAATAAAATCAAATCAAAAAGTCACTTTTATTTTTTTACCCAATTTCAATTGGGTATTGCATCTTTGAGGGTATACTAAGGTTTCCAAAGGTCTCTTCAATCCTACCAGTGGGGTGAAATTTTCATGTAAGTCACACATTTTGATGGCCTGTACTGTTGATTTTGAATTCGAAGACAAAATGCCATGAGGCCAGGCTCATTTTACTTGGCAAAAACCCATTTTATAACAGAAAAAGTTTGAGTAAAATGCACTATGCATGCTCAATAATCCAGGTAAGAAAATCACAGAAAGTTGAATCAGTTCATCTGGACACAATGTTTATTGAGAGAAATGTTTCATCACTCATCTAAGTGACTTCTTCAGTCTCAACTGACTGCAGGTATCCCCACCCTTATAAACGGCACAACTGCATATCAACCGAAACCAATGATTGGTTACCCCCCCCCCATCAGTTCCCAGCCTGTGGTTTTTTTTTGTTGCTCTGCTTAGTTTTAACTTTTTAATCTTTAACTTTCTTTTAACTTCGATAACCAACAACTTAACAACCCCTTGATGGATTTTATTCGAGTTACGAGTTGTTGTTGTTATTATTTATTTTATTATATGCTGATTACTGTGACCATTAACAAGTTACAATGGCCATGTGTTCTGTTCACAAAGGATTGGGGAGTAGCTGCAATCACAGCATTGTAAAATGGCGACAGATGTACTCTTAGCCCCCCCAGTTCAGGGCTGGTCATTCCCTCCTCACATAGATGGCCTCTTTGACGCCCCGCTCAAACCAGCGTTCCTCCCTATCAAGTATGTGCACATCCTCATCCTTGAAAGAGTGGCCACTGCGGAGTCCAGGCCTGATGAGGCAGCTCTTTTGTATCAATTCTCTGAATAGTACACATGACCATTGTAACTCTAGTTAATGGTCACGGTAATTTTAATATGAAACTGATTGTTGGTTTCGGTCTTTATGTAACTGTGCCGTTTATAAAATGTGGGGATACCTGCAGTCAGTTGAGACTGAAGAGGTCACTTAGATGAGTGATGAAATATTTCTCTCAATAAATGTGTCCAGATGAACTGATTCATCTTTCTGTGGTATGTTTTCCAAACAATGGAATTGCGTGATATGTATAAGGCTCTGAATGCAAACTATCTACTGTATGACAAAAACCCTCCCAACAGTGCTCCTCTTGTTCCAAATTAGTCCCATGTACATAATAGCCTAGAATGTGTGTCACATGATGGAATAGCATCATGGGATACATCTCCACTAGGTCATACATTGGTTCACACATTTTATGCATAAGCAGCGGATTGTTTATTACTTTGTAATGGGAAATTACTTCCAGGCACACCATTACATTTCTTTAGAAGTTGAGAATCAAAGGCATTGGCTTTTCGAATTCAGGGGATTCAACAAAGTGTTGCCGTCAATGTCATTAGGAGAAAAAAAATTAACCACTGGCAATTCACTTGACTTTGCAATTCAGAATTAAATCATATTGCACATTAAAGAGTTTTTTTTAAAACAACTAAATGAACAATGTTAAAAATGCTTTGGCCATCAGTTTGCAAAGAGGTACATTGTTCTAAACCAGCAAAGGATGGCTGTCAAAATATGATATAAACATTTGTTTTGCCCCAGCTAAATATTTTAACCCACAGGTAGGACTGCAGAGAACATTTCAGAACATGAATTTACAATTGGAATATGCAATACCTGATTGAAAACAGGTAAAGAAAGGGACCTTTTGATTCACTCTTCATGGCCTTCCATGGTACCTTTTATGTGACCCCATCCCAGAATAACAAGTTACGAAAAGATTGGAGGGGGTGGTCACAGATGTCATATGGTTATTTTGGATTTCTTATTTTGAATGAAACATGTATGCAAGAAATTTGATCCGTTTTATTTTGACCCAGAACCTAACCCGACTCTACCTGGACAAGGCTACCTTGGTATGGAATGGAAATGCAGTGTCAGGCCAGGATGCTCTGGGCGAGTTTTTTGAGACTCTTCCATCGAGCGAGTTCCAGATTCATACAGTCGACTGTCAGCCAGTTCATGGTGAGAGACTCACAGATCTAAAATCATAGTGCATCGAGTCCAGGATCCATCTACACATTTTTCTATCCAAGAGGCTTAATCTCTGAATGAGAGAAGTCTTTGTTAACATTTCCCTGGTACTTGACTACATTTATAGAGTAGTTTTCAAGTCACGAAAAACACCTGGAAAATAATAACATTGATTAAATATCCTTGAAATGTCATTGAGGTCATGGAAATTAGGTTATTACATTATGCTGTTATCAGCTGAGATTGCATATTTTTTTCAGACACAGAGATGTCACATTGGTGTTTGAAGCTTGGGCGGTATGTTCTGTCATCAGTTTAAAGTTACAGTCCATTTAGAGACTGCAAAGCTGCCATGTCATACAAGCAAAAGTCACAGAAAGTGATTTCCAAAAAAGAGTGGGATCCCTGCTTGCTGTCTGCATCTACAGCCTTTTCCTTGTACTACTTACAGTTGGGTGTTTGTAATGGTGTTGATCTGAAGGTTCCTAGTATTACAGTTGAAATCACTGTGAATCAGACTGGATACGAGCATTAGAGAAATGGCCCATAATGTAAGTGAAACAAGGGGAGAAAATAAATCCCTGATTTTAAAACCCTTGATTAACCCTTGATCAATGATCAAAAAGGGTTTGATCATTAAACTTTTAATTTTATTTAATTTTTTTTGTTTTATTCACAGAACAAGCAACACAAGGCCAGACTACGTTGCTGGTAGTGACTTGCGGAACAGTGAAGTTTGAGGGCAACAAACAGCGTTTCTTCAATCAGAACTTTCTCTTAACAGCCCAGGCTTCACCAAATAGCGACCAACCTGTTTGGAAGATTGCCAGTGACTGTTTCCGTTTCCAAGACTGGAACAGCTGAGGAGCTATTGGCTTGCTTTTCTTTTTTTTCCAGTTATACTGCTCAGTTTATTCTAACCATTGTGTAAATAAAATCATGTTTCTACGGGGTTTTTAATAAAATAATTAAAAAGTTAACCACTGAATACAAAATGACATTTATTCACCACAAACGCAACAAACAAACAAAGCAAGTGGTCTTAATGATGGAATAAATATTTTCAGTATCGCAGAAGAACGTTGTAAAATGACTGCCAAAGTCCATGTTCTCAAAGTTTTGATAAAATAACTGCCAAAGAAAATAACAAAAACATTCCCATATTATAGTGAAAACATTTTGACGGAACATTTCAAACAAAATTGTTGAGGTAAAATATGCACTGTGTTACAGTATGCCAGTTATCACTATAGGTTTTGGTTAAAAGCATCTTAAGAGTTCAGCATGCTTGCCCAAATAAATATTAAGGTGCACACAGGAGGACAGGAGTTTGGCAATGTGCTTTCTATATAAATATACCACTCGACCGTTTCATATACTAAAACATTTGCTATTTTAATCTTCCTGAGTCATGTATGTGTCTACACATTTGGTCAGACAGTCCCAATGCATTTTGACAAAAAATAAAGCATATAAAATAATCACGGTAGACCAGGATAGCATAGTAACAGTATGGCGAGACAAATAGTCCTAATTAGTGGCCCATCACCATCTCACACCTTCCTAACATACAGCGAGTGAGCGAACTCTTAGCGGTTGGAGTGCGAAAAATTGTCCAGATATATAGGAGTGATGTCACAGGCGAGGAGGGGGTGATTTTTTTTTTGGCACCGCTTGTAAAGTTTATTCATAACTAACGTGATTTTAAGTTTTAATTATTTCCTCAGTCATTTAATTTCTGTAATTAAATGACATTTAAACGTGTTAATTGAGCTGTAAGCTGAATATAACTACGGTGACGTAGCAGATCAATTCTTGACATTTCTCCCCAATTTTATAAAAATCGGGTTTCATGGGTTGGAAATGGCTCAACACGCCATCTACTGTTTTAAATCTCAGCCCTGAACCTTACAAGGCCAATGCTGACGTACAGTCGACCGGTTGGGACTTACTACATCATGGGAAGAAAAAAAAAAGTTAGTGCCCCTTATGCACAGGTTGGGCTGGGGGCTTGAGTGTGAGTCTGTGAAACCGCGCTCATTTTCAAGTATAATCATTGTTTAGAGGGGTTTACTTGCTAACCTTGCGGCTTTATTACATTTTCTACCAACCTTTTGAACTTCTCTCAATTTACAGTTATATTATTTCATCATTCTCAATTTTGGTGCAATGGTTCGGGGACTTGTGCTTTTGACGGCTGTAGAGGCACCACTGGACAACTGGGTTGGTCGGGCTGGGGAAGCAGTTGCCCCTATGCCCGCCTCTCCACCGCCGGAAAGCCATGGCCCGTCCAGAGGGGACTCCTTCTGTCTGCATCGCATCCACGTCACGGTGGTCGGGGCATAGCGGACGGTGGACTGGTGGAGGGGACTCGGTACAGCGATGTGTGAAGGCGAGCTGGCAAAGCGCTGGGTCCGTCTCATGGATCTCTGCAGCTATTCCTGCCTCACACATCCACGCACCCCACCCCGCCCCCGCTCTCAGCCCCTTGCCCACTTTTTAGCATTTTGTCAAAATTATGCAGTTGGAGGAGTTGGGCTCAGACCGGGGGAGAAGTTACACTTTCATTATTGGCTGGTGTTACGGCTGACTGGAGAGGAAATGGAAACATCAAAGAAGTCGGCGTCAATTTTGACCAATGACAATAGGCTGGAGGTGGAACAAGTGCGTGAAACTTCACACTGGGATGGGCAACATGATCCAGAAAGGGCCGATGTGGGTGCAGGTCTTTGTTCCAACCAAGCCGTTACAAACCCGATTCTATTAGTCAACCAAAAGTCTTTGCCAAGGACCTTGATTTGTAGACTCAGGTGTGTAACTGCTGGGTTAGAACAAAGACCTGCACCCACACCGGCCCTTTCTGGGTCATGTTGCCCATCCCTTCCAGGGCGAGTGATTTTTCAAATTTGCTGGTGCACGGAACAGGTTAGGACAACTTCACTGGGGAAAACAATCTGATGTTTGCTTTTTCGCATCGCGTCCAGTTAGGAACCGGTGTCATGGTCAACGTTTCTCTAGAACACCTGGTAAACATTACTGGCAGTTTAGCCATCCATGTAATAAATCACTGCAACATTTGCCTTTTGATCTAGGTGCCTCCCACTTCTGCTTGACTGCTGTGCAGACTGAAGGCACAGTAACATCACTACTCCTAAACCTCAATAAAAAGCAACATAGGCCTCTTATTTAAACACATTATGTAGGCCTCTTATTTAAACATTATATAACTGTTAAAGTTTTAACGGAACCAGTAACAACAATGCATTAATATCACACAGACGAAACCGATACTTGGAATATCAGTTACAAAACGGGTACAAAGATTTATGTGGATGGCAGTTAAGCGCTGTTATGGTCTGATCATTTTTTAATAAATAAGAGATGCCCTCCGGGTGCAACTCTGACAATCAATACTGTTTTTTTAAGCACAAGAATGAAAAGAACAGTTTAGCCAACAACTACAACTTTACAGCTTCAGCTTGTGTTCAAATGGTTTTCATTTGTATGCTTGGGGGACACAAAGCTCAAAAACTCATATGGAAACCTGAAACATTATTTACACAAACACAGATGAATTCTAGCAAAAAGGGAACTCTGTGGGGGAGGTTTTCGAGTTTATTTACCCCCATACATTCTCTCAATGTGGTGGAGATAGTGATTCTTAAGCTCTTTCCTCTTCAGCTTGAAAGCATCGGTGACCAGACCTGTTTCAGGGGTCCACGGCTCTGAGCTCAGATGCACCTTCATGGGGATCTCAAAACGTTGGAGTTTAACTACAGATAAAAAGGGGGGAAATGAAGAGAGATCAGTGATGATCACCCACATCAACCCAAACACAATTCATGATTCTGCCTCTCCAAGACCAAAAGTCAACAGCCTTCTGCCATCAGGACCCCTGTGCCCTGGAACAACCTGCCTTTGGAGCTTAGGCTAGCAGAATCATTTAAAGCATTTTTTTATTTTTACTACAATAGGAATCATTAACACTGCTGCTGTTACTATTATTAAATTATAACTAAAATTACAACAATTAGCAGTTACTGGGATGTGAAAAACAGAGACCTCTGAATAGATGTGATTATTAACATAGCCATATTACAGTATCATGACATAAGTCCCTTACTGGTAGCCGCAACTTGCTTGATCGCCCTTAAAACCTCTCTTTCCATATCAGGGTGGGTACAGATCTCCTCCCATGTTCCTTCTATGCCTCTCTGTTTGGCCAGTTCTGTTAGCTTCTTTTGATTGGGCACCACAAAGCTGATAATGTAGTTCTGCTCGCTGCAAGGACAGACAGAGTGTTGACTTTAACTAGAGTTCACAGTTAAAAGTCAGATGCACAATCTACAGTCCATGAGGGAGTGTAGCCTTGATCCTGGAGTTGAAGGAAGCAGGCTTATGATATTTTATGATGGTCACTCGTTCAAATCAGCAGACTGTTTGGAATAATGTAGGTAGTAAAAAGCATATCACATGTTGCAGTTGAGCAAGGTACTTTATTCCTCTACTGCAGCAGCACAGCTGCTCCAAGGGCAAAACTCAGGTGATAATTGTGTATAGCAGTGTAAGAATACACAGCTTTTGAAGAAAACACACAGCTAGGTCCACTTCCTCTAAATAAACCACTTTCTCTAAATAAACAAATAAACAAAGCTGACTTACCTGTTTGCATAAGCGCAGATGTTATCTATAAGGGAGCAGTTCTTCAGTGCAGATTCCACTTTCCCTAGGGACACATACTCCCCTGCCTGCAGTTTGACCAAGTCTTTCTTACGGTCTAAATGAGAAACCCAAATACAAAGTCATGTTGGCGGTATGAAATTAAGTGCAAATGAGCAAATTGACTCAAGTACGAAAGCACTCAAAAAATGCTATGAGATAAAGAATGAATGAAGGGCCCTTCATAATCAGCATCAGATGACCCAAGTCACACATACCTACTATTTGTAGACAGCCATCAGGATGGATCTCTCCCACATCCCCAGTGCAAAACCACCGCTGACCTTTGTCATCAACAAAGAAGTCCTGATCATTGCTCTCACTCCTGTAGTAACCCATGGTTACGTTGGGACCACCAATCAAGATCTCCCCTCTTGGGTGAGGCTTATCCTCGTTTGTGTAGCCACCTAAAAAGATGCAGACCTGTATCATCAAATGATCTGTCCAGTAATGCAAAATACTGGAAGTTTGTGTTAAACATAAGTTTCCCTTCCATACCTTCAACCCAGTCCCTGAGTCTGATCTCACAACAAATTAGAGGAGCTCCAACACGACCAGTGCTGATGTCCGCAACTGTAAATCAAGACACATGAACTTAACTGAAATGTAACTAAGGACCATGTCCTTACTAACCACTTTTTGTTCCCCCTCTCCACTCCTCCTTCTTGGTTTGAACTTCCTCTTACCCTCTGTAATGGTGCCTGCTCCACAGGTCTCAGTTAGGCCATAGCCTTGGCCAACAGGACAACAGAAACATATATTCATGAATCTCTGAGTGGCTGAGGACAGAGGAGCCCCTCCTGACAACATCATTCTCACCCGCCCTCCCAGCAGACCTCGCACCTTCTGGAATAGCAGCCTGTAGAGACAAACGGGTATCAGAGGCCTACAAAGCAGTTGGCTTTTTATGCGACTTGTGTGTAGAACATATCATGGAGGATATATCCATGTTGCATTTACACTTGTTATCAAAAATGTGTCTCTGGTAACCAAGAAAAGAGCAAATCCGATTGCACTTGAGCGTTTTCCTATGCAGCAGGAGCATTACCTGGAAACAGCAGAAATGACTAATTTGTAAACCATTTATACCTCCTTAGGTAGCTTAAGCAATCAGATTACAACCTGTTCCCAATTTACTGTAAGTGCGTTTTCAGCAGGATTTATCTGTGACTAAGTGAAATCTGATAACCATCTAATCATTCATGGTACATTCTCATGCCAGGTTTAAACGGGATGTGACTGACTGAAGAATTAGAACACTGAAGACTTGGATCCCGTTTAGTTTTATAAGGTTATATGTTTTCCTGACGTGTGCTTGATTTTATGGGAAACAACATAATTGTTCTATACTCCATGGCACTATATAGGTAGACTGAGCAGGCTCTTACCTATTGCAGAGTGGTGCGTCATAGCCCCTCTTAATCTGCTCCAGTTTATAGTTGTAGCCGAGTGTAAACAGCGTTCTCTGAATGTAATTCATCTCCTGCACTTTGCTCATCACATTCTTGTTGATACGGTCCATGATTTCCTGGCAAAAAAAACGGTGGTATGTCACATGTACAGAGCCAAATGGTCAAACCACAAAAGCAGGGAAGGTAAGAGTGAAAGACTGATTTAATGAAGGAGTGAATGACAAGCAAAAGAAGGTTACTTACTGGTACAGCTGCCATCAGGGTAGGTTTAAGTACAGAGCAGTCCCCTTTACTTCCTTTTTTTATCTTGGTGGACTAGAGTAAAAGATGGGGGGGAAAAGAGTTGCAGACAATCATAACCCCTAAACTGCAATACAGATTAAGCTGATGGTGCTATGTGCAAGTAGCACTCAGTGCAATTAATAACAAACAGTATTATGCCCCTCTGGTACACCAATCTAGTGGTTGGGGATACCTGGTCTGATAGTGTCTGAGGTGAGGAGTAACCGATCCGACAGCCATATGTCACACAGGAGATCTCCGCTGTCATTTCCAGAACATGAGCCAGGGGCAGGTAAGCTATGTAAGTGTCCTTTTGCCTGGTGGAACACAAGAGCAGGTAAGAAAATGAAGTTAAGGTGCAGAAATCTCATCTTCTGTCATACTGTGTGTGCACCAGGGTTTAACCTAGTCTTTTTTTTCCCAGCTGGGGCACCAAGAAGACCCAAACTGGAGGTCAGCACAATGCGAAAGAGGTACCTTTAATTTGGTCTGGACTAACCAATGTGAGACACTCCTACAGTGTTCTGATCGGTGCCAACCAAATCTAGCTGGACCTTTTCCAACCAGATTCGGTCCAGCCCTTTCCTCTTCAAGCCCATTGTGTTTCAGATTTCAACATCCAACTAAAGAGATGATAAACTTTTAAACATCCATCCATCCACTATCCAAACCACTTATCCTGCTCTCAGGGTTGCGGGGATGCTGGAGCCTATCCCAGCAGTCATTGGGCGGCAGGTGGGAAGACATGCTGGACAGGCCGCCAGTAGCAAAAATATAATCACAAAATTTTTTTTCTGTTGCCATTCTTTAATATCCATTAGGTTAAATAGTAATAATAGTATTCAGACCAAGGTCGTCATTTTGATGGTTTTGGATTTTCAAAGTTTAATAACTGCAAAAAAAAAAAAGAAAAAGAAGATAGACCTGCCGCTCTGTGAATGCTCCTAAAATTGCATATATTTGCATTAAAATTAGTTTTAGATCAACCGCAAAAAAAATTATGATAAGATCTACCTAAAATGACCACAAGCTGTCAAAAAGGCCGCTCGTAATTTGTGCGTGATCATGCGCGCCATGTCACTATTTACGACGTGTGTTGGTCGCATCATTTCCTTCGTGAAGTTCATTGATCTGTCCTAGAAACACACTAGCGTTCTCCAGTGCACAGAAATAGTCTAAACGTGGTTTTTGATTATTGCCAATATGTCTGGTTACAGACGCACCATGACTACCACCGCGGTGTTGCTGTATTTACAGGCGTTGGACAGCGGCCATTTTAAATTGTTTGAAAAATAGTATTAAATTTGTTAAAATGTGAATTTTGGTGTCAAACATTTCTTAACAAACATATTAACATATGCAATGCATTAATATCTCAACTGAATATTTATCTTGACAACCGTGATCTTGACAAACCGTGGTTCTAGTAGTTTTTAAGTTCTGGTCGTTGTTTGGGACTGTTTCAATATTTATTTTCAGTTCGTTTTTTACATTTCATGTTTTATATGCCTTATTAGATTAGCAATACGCGTTTTCCATTTGGTTTTTCAGGTAATATTTTCCACTTTTTCAATTTTGCTATTCAAGTTGGACCATGTCTCTCTGAAGTTTCAATTGTTTGAAAAATAGAATTATAGTTGTTAAAATTTTAATTTTGGTGTTAAGTCATTTGAATTTCCCCACAGACATACTAACATATGCAATGCATTAATATCTCAATTGGGTATTTATCTTGACAGAATATGGAGTTTAAAAACCGGTCATCATTTTGACAGCCCATGATCATTTTAGGTAGGAGTGAAATCCCGTTCGTTCTAGTGTTAAGAAATAAATAGATATCACTGTTTATATTCCAAAATTGTTCATTTTGTTTGAGCATAGCATAGGCAGTCACAAATTGTACACAAAATATAGCCTACAAATGAAAGAAACATTTAGGCTACAACTTTGATAAGAATGAATTACCAAACCGAATGGCTCACCCATCAACGCAAACCAACACAGCACTTTTTTTTTTTTTTTGTATTTCCTCCCCAATTATACTTGGCCAACTACCCCACTCTTCTGAGCCATCCCAGTCGCTGCTCCACCCCCTCTGCTGATCCGGGGAGGGCTGCAGACTACCACATGCCTCCTCCAATACATGTGGAGTTGCCAGCCACTTCTTTTCCCCTGACAGTGGAGAGTATCACCAGGGGGATGTAGCCTATGGGAGGATAACGCTATTCCCCACAGTTTCCCCTCCCCCCTGAGCAGACGCCCCGACCGACCAGGAGACACACACATCCGGTTTCCCACCCACAGACACGGCCAATTGTGTCTGTAGGGATGCCCGACCAAGCCAGAGGTAACACGGGGATTTGAACTGGCGATCCCTGTGTTGGTAGGCAATGGAATAGGCTGCCACGCCACTTAGACACCTCAACATGGCACTTGTTTCAACTACAAAATGACAGGCTACTGAAAACAAAGTGGCACTCTGCTTCACATGGGCAGTGGTGGGCCTAATGCTACCTGTTGTCCAAATAGGCCTGTTATTTTTTTCTATTAAAGTGCACTTTCATAGCTAACTGATTCTCTGCAGTTAGCCGGTTCCTTTAGGGTCACTATTTACAAAAGTTGCGGTTTAAAGAAATGTGGGGGCTTTGTTTCAATAAACAAATTACTTTTCAGCATTTGCATACAACACACACTCACACACGCAGACTAAAGGGGGCAGATTTGGACCTACAGTTCACTCATTTCACAACTCAGTTTCACACAAACCTGTTCATAGAGGGGAGGGCAGCATGAGGGGGTAAAATTTCCCCAGTTCCCACAAAAAAAAATTCCTGGAAAAGGGAATGCATGCATTCTGGCAAAAAATCCCGGGTTTTACTGGGATCACAATTCCCAGGAATCAACCCAGTTTTAATTATCTTATGAAAGCGCCAATTGTCATCCCCAAAACATTGTCACATTATGTATTCAGTCACACAGTGATATCTGATTCGGTCGTTATCACCCTACCCTACACAGAAGTCGAGAGAAGGAAGCAAATAGTGTGTTGTAATACAAGTTAGCCCTGTACATGCAAAATTAAAGGCATTGTTATCACTGCTGAGTCTCACCCTAGTCCAGGGATGCGTTCACACTGGCCGGTCATACCAGCAATTAGATTACTGTGAACGATCATGACTCCTTTGGGTCTGCCTGTGGAACCACTGGTGTACATAACCACGGCCAAGTCTGAAGGTTGAGGCCTCACCACTGGCCTGTTCGCTGGAAGACAGACGGTAATTGTTTAAGCAGTCCTGACACGTTATTCTTTTGCAAGTGTACTCTAATTTTGTTTCAGTTAACAAGCTTCTGTATTAAGCCACACAGTGAGGTATATGGAAATGTGAGCAAAAGAAAATATGCATAGAAAAAACAAAATCATAAACAAGTCTGGCATAAATCAAATGAAATGCTTCCGTATCACAGAAAAACAACCAAGCTCACCATACAAAGCAATACTTACAGTTTTCAGGCAGTGCCCCAAGTTCTCGGACAGCCTGCATGCTGTGAATGGAGAGTCCTGCTGGGTAGCCTTCTATGCTCCCTTTTTTCTGGTCCACAAAAATCACGTGCTTCAATTTTGGGATCTGCTGAAGCACACTCTGGACAAAGACAAAGAAAGTGGAACTGATGTCACAGCAAGACATACATCAAATGATCAACTGTTAAAAGACACCGGAAGGTTTCGCAAGTCAGCACACAGATATAACACAGTATATTTTTTTAAAATCTGTATCAGTAAGGCCTAGAAGTTGGAGATTACATCCTCTATTTGGCAGACTTGATCTAGCCCAAAATAATGGCACAGATATGCCCTGTTAAAGAGCTCTAGAGCAAAACAATATATAGGGTCCAAATAAGTTCACTGTTCTGTAGATGACCCTGGGGGGAAGCAAAGAGAACTTCTGAACGGATATCAACTAAGTATCACGTTAAAATTATATTTTTCTTCAGTTTCAGTCTTCTCTAGCCATGGGGAGTGCAATTAGTTAGACAAGGCAAAAAGCATAATGGATGACGTCCGACATTATCTTATATCTAGGGTTTTTTGAAATATAGATTATACACATTAGCCTTTGGGCATGTCAAGACTTTCCTTTATAAAAAGAAAAAAAAAACAACAACAAAGAGTAGCCTCTTTTACTCCCCACCAAAACAGCACTGTCTTGGAAATTAATCTGCAACACAGATGCTTGAACAACAAAGAAACTATCTTTTCCTATTCAGATAAATCTTAGTGGATGCTACACTGCCAGTTCCAGGAAATTTGCATTCACTTGCTTACCCAATGAGCTTTGCAGGAATTTGAAGCAATATGCACAGTGCTCAAATGCTTGCAGTTAGCAAGTTACTCTGAACCTTAATGAGTTTTCCGTTTTTCATTTATTTTTAATTTAAAAAAATTAAAAATTCAGTTTCCAATGTGCTGCACTAATTAGGTGATTTAGCAGGACAACCATTTTAAGCTGCAAAGGCATTAGCTGACCTTAAGTTTAGTCTCGAGCAGTTCTTTGCTGGTGATGAGATGTGTGACTCCTGCCTCGTTCAGCCCAAATGCCACTGCCTCCTCTCCCAGTGTGGCATAGAATGTCACCACTGCAGAATAAAATAATGAAAATGAGTGAGTTAAAACAGTAGGTAGTGGCATAATTGTCACCTGAACAATACAGCAGAACATCCTTACATGGGAAGTTGTGTCTGAAGCAGGTCTGGGCTGTAATCATCCACTCTGCTCTCGTCTCACAGAAGATGGCCAAAGTACTTTTAGGCTGTTGACCAAGAGCTGCCAGACCATTACCAAACTCACTGACAATAGCGTCCACCTCCCGGTAGGACAGCCAATGATACTCCCCCAGGATCAACTAGCAGGAAGAAGAGTCAGTTGCTAAAATTAGACTTTTGCCTGACATTCAATGATAAATCCTTGATCAATATCATGAAACATAAAAATGTATACCTTTTTGAATACTTTACCACTGGGTTGGGTCTCATTCTCTTCACTCAGTATATCTCTTGTGCCAAGACATGGTGACTGCCCAAAGCGTTGCACAGCGTGATCAAATAGCTTATCCAGAGTGTCCTTGCCTGGGAAGTCTTCCTTGGCCAGATAGTCAAAGTGGTCAACAGAGCGGTAGGACCCCTCTGTACTGCCGGAGGTGGAGCGGGCCTTGAGCCGCTGAGACAGGGTCTTCTTTTGCCCAGCATTGGTGATGTAGTACCAGGGAAGGAACGAGAGGACGGAATATACCCATATCAAAAGGTGCAGTGGGAAAAGGAGGATGCATTGGAGGGCAGAGTCTGATTGAAGACCCATAATGGTCACTGGACGGCTTTGTGTGGAGGGAAAGTGGAAAGTGTGCAATAAGGGATCAGTTTAGTTTTGGATGAGAGTTGAGTTTTGGTAGGAAGTTGCGGACTGTGAGAGGAGGTTTGTCAAAGGGTAAAACTGATGCAGAGCAAAGTCTTCAGCCAACAGGACTGCAAGAGTTCAAAAACCCGTAATAAGCCAGCTTTAAAGCTGGGACGAAGATATCTTGTTCACTAGTTCCCCAAAAGTCAGACCTAAAGTTGGAAAGAGGAGAAAATCATAAGAGGACTCTTAACATCAGAAAAATAAACAAGGAGAGGAGGGATTGCTTTTCGTTAGATAACTTTTTATTACATTTGTCTCAATGCAGAATCAGTCACATGCCAACAACATTTAAGAGGAAGTGGTATGTCTAGCTCCTCATTTTCCTCAAAAGCAGCACCCAAACAAAACACAATTGTGAACTGAAAAATGCACGACCCAAAAAAGTTAAAGGGCAATATCTCTCTCACCTTGGGTTTAAATCTGTTTTAGAAAGTAATTCAAACCAATCTCAAGATGTTCACTTACTCAGGACTGCACTGACAATGCCAGCAAAGATCTTTATTCAGTATTTCCCCATAGCTTGAAGGATTCACCAGTCTATCAGTATACCACATACTCTATGTTTGCAAGTCTTCGATACAGTATTATATCCTCAGCTAAATGGGGTGTATCTCAAGAATGCAAATGACCTTGCTTGCGTCCTTAAGTAATCCCTTATATGCAAAGGCTAAATCAAAAAATGAAAATGCCTATTCTCATTTCAGCACTAGAGGACGGTATGAGATTAGGCTGAAAGGGTCAGGGTGATATGGGTAGTGTTTTGAGATACAACAACGGTGATCAAACAGCATGATCACATGTTGGCGTTGTTCCCAAAACACCATAATTAATGTTACTCCAGGACCATAACTGCAACGGACCAATCACGTTGTTGTGATGTTGTGCCTTTGCGATTGGGGAAAAAGACCAGAAAAATACCAAAGCTAACTCAACATAACCTCAACCTAACCTAAATCTAACACTTACCTTAACCTAACAGTAACTGATAGCTAACCCACACTAACCCAGAACCTAGTCCCACAACTGTCTTTTTCCTCGGAGTTGCAAAGGCACGACAGCACAACAACGTGATTAGTCAAATGACGGTCCTCAAGTAACATTAATTAAGATGTTGTAGAACCAACACAGCAATATCAGATACACTGACTAAAACAGCCACTGGCCACAACCCTGTTAGTTAAACTGGAGAGGATCAAGACACAGAAAACCAATGACATCACTCATCAGACTCACCCCACTCAGTGGTCTGGGAGAGGCAACTCGAGGGCAAACTGCTCTTAACCTAATAGTGCATGGTGACAATGTCACTGAAATTACATGGGTCCCCTTATTGTATTTTAACTGGTTCAAAACATCAGAGCAAAATTAAACCCCAGAAGTCACAGAACAGGCAGAAAACTGGAAAAATCACACAACAGATTGAAAAATAACTAAAACTTAAGAGCTGTCCTTGAGGGACCAACAGCAAACGAAACTGATCTAGCATTCATATTCAGTACATCTAGGATACAAAATGAGCATGAATGTTGTAAAAAGACTACATACAAAAGCAGTAATGTGCTTCAGATTGGAAAGATGCACAATCTTTATGGCATTTCGGGAAGACCAAAAGGAATATGTATCTCAGCTTTATCAGGTCATCTGTCAGCTATATCTGAGAGTCGCCAGAAGTCCTTTTATTGAGATTTAAATGCTATACTATAGGTTTTTAAAATACTATAAAAATGAAGAAAGCAAATGAAGAATGAATGGGGAGGTCGATTTTGTGGCCCAAGGGAAGTTTTGTTCGAGCTTTTGGGCTTAATGTGATGTCTATTTCAATGTAGCACTTGAGAGCTGTAAACAGAAAACATACTCATCTCTATGAAACTGCAGCGTAAAGCTCTGCTTGGTGAATGCATGGCTGGGGACGACTGAAGAAACTAGCGAGACAAGGATGCCACGCAACTTGAATGGTTTGAACGCATTGCAATGGACTCATTTGCAAAAAAACCCCAAAAAACAAAACAGTCAATTTCCCTGGTGCAGAGAAAATTGTCTAGTAGAGCAGGTTTGAAAACGTTGATATGAAAATGATCCTCCGTTGGAAGATCCATGGGGGGGGGCATCCTTGCCATCAGTGCTGAAGTTCAGTCAAATATTTTAATTTCTGCGTACGCTTGCCACAATAAACTGCCTTTACCATGACTACATTAGGTAGCCATTTTGGATGGATGTACCAACGGAGGATAGTGTGGTACACAACTAGGAGGTTCCTTGATTTCCACCGCAATCCGTGTACGCTCTCGTCTCTCTTCTCCTATGTCCGCAAATCTGGACCGATGCTCTGACAAGATGATGACAAATTAATACCGGGGGGGGGGGGTAAAAAAGGAAAAACATGTACGGATTTCGTTTCACCGAGAGGTGGAAGAGACGCTACTAGTTACCATCTTTGCTGTACAAAAAAAGATGAACACTGGCCACAACGCACACCGGGATGAGGGGATGACAAGATTGTGAAAGGATGGATGAGGCGGCCACACGTTGCTGCCGCTATCCACGTAGCAATGCTAAAACAATTGTACCACAACCACTTCAGAATTTGCCCAAAGAAACTGAACCCTTCACGCACATCAGCTAAACACCGGATCGCCGCAGTAATAAGTTATAACAGGATTACGGCGACCAACTAATGAGCGATACCCTGCTTTTGCTGGCAGGCTTCTCGCATTCTTACCTTCTACAGCCGCCCGCCGACAAACCCCGTTAGCGAGTTGACTCACTCGCCAAGGGAAAATGACCGAAAGTTACCTTTTGTCAAGCGCAAGAAACCCGGAACTATACGTCATCTGATTCCATATTTCTGGACCAATGAGCATCGTAGCAGGTTACGCTCAACTGTTGTTTTTTTTCCTCGTGATTTCGGACGTTTACAGGAAATGACGCACCCTCACTGAAATTAATATCACGTCGTTTCAATCCCTGAAACTGTGGAGAAATGGATGATTAAATGGGGGCATTTTTAGCGTATGCCGGAGGCACAGTTTTGGATGATGTGAAAGTCAAGCGTGTAGGCGTAGATAAAGGTTATGAATATGATCGCTGCCGTAAGCAACTGTGGGGGTAAAATCAATAAGGGGATTCAAACACCTGTGATGGCGGGTAATCATTCTTTCCGACAGCCTCTTTCCTTTTACAACCTTGGTATTCACTCACTTGTTATGGGCTGAGTCAAAACAGTTCTATTGATAGAACTGATACCCCGGGGTGATTTTTAAAAAGAGAGGGAAATTCAATTCAACTTAATGTCACTACACAAGCGCATACACACGAACTACAACCCAATTTGATTCATAAAAAAATAAAGTGCGCAAACATCTGCAAATATCTATCAATGCGCGAACAAATTGCAAAGAACTCAGTTGGAAATAGTGTGCCATGTTCATTACGAAATGTTGAACTCTTATTTTAGATACTACCGACACGTGGTAGTCTATGTTTATACAGTGCGGTAGTTTGCATCTGTAGACCACCGTAGGTTTTATTTGACGTGTTAACTGCTCTGCATGTGTTTTGGTTAGTGCGCATGTGCATCATGATAGGTCGTCGTATTTACAAGTCTAAAGTCGAGCGACATCAATGACAGTCGACTTTACCAGCTTACGTGGAAGTATAGAAGACAAACCATAAGGCCTGTAAAATTGCCACGTCCTTGTCTGCGTGCTAGGACAGCTGTAAACTGATCGTGTAGGTACAACAACACTTGCCTTAGTTACAAATGACTAGAAATATCTATTTTCTCGGTCGGCGTCACGACAATGTTTGGATCACAAAAGCTTTCAAAAGTGAGGTAAATTTATGACTTGACGAGTGAGCTCGAACGCAAACCGCGTTGTCTATCCATCCATCCGAACCGCTTATCCTGCTCTCAGGGTCATAACTAACAGAGACGTTAGGGGGCAGTATTGTCATATATGGTGTAAGATTAATATTGGGCTTGCATGTTTTGTAAACCGTGGAAGCCTAGGAGAAAGATAAAAAAAAGTTCCAAGTTTATTAATCCCTGTGTGAACATTAAAAAAAGAAGAAGTTACAAGTAGGAAGCATGTAACAGGCATTTGATTTCACTAAGTGTTGTTTTCACTTGTAGAACTTTTTTCTCATTTGAGCGTAGGTACACAACATGCACAATCTGCATTCAACATTTCCCCCAGCATATGAAAATCAGTGAAGTATTTCCAGAATTCAAAATGAGATTTCTGGGCTAGAATGGCCAAACCATTGTATTAATTAATGGTGAGGACTAAGGACATCAGAGCTCACTTTGTATTTTCAGAAGGTTGATAGTCTTGAATTCTGGGTCTGTGCGCTAAAATACAAAAACAATATCATGACGTATTAGCCTTCAAATGTAAAAGAAGAAACGGGACATTTAAAATATTATTGTTAAATTTATCAAATTGACAGTTCATTTGCAACCTTTATGGGGAAAATATAACACACAATGGGCTAGTATCACCCAAGTTTAAGGAAAAATTGTCACGTGAAAATGGCTGCCATGCGTGTATAGGATGTTTTAAAATAGAACAGACCAACATACACTTGCGGTCAAACGAGCCACCGATTGGAGAACTGTGGTCTTGCCAGTCGCTCGGCAGCTTCTGTTGCGCTACTATTAGGATAAATACGATATATGGTTGCGGCGTTTTGTGCGCGGAGCTGCTCAGACTTTCTACACATGAGGTACTTTATTGGATCTCATGCAACACGAAAAGTTTTTTCGTCTTCACATCAGGATAATTGATTCTTTCCTATTTGGTCGATGACAATTAGGTAAAATTTTGTGAATTGAAGTTTTCATTAAAACAATTTTGAATAGTTAGGTCAAAAATCAATCCGACCCCCCCCCGCCTTTATATCCCTTTCTGCAACATTGTCAGATATGAAGACATTTTACAGTGCCATTTTTAAGTTATAATATCGTAAAAAGAACTCTGCCATCAGATACACATAGGTAGTCCAGAAATCCAACAGTGTCCTTCAACACGTCTCAGCAGCAAATAATTTCACAACAGCATTCCGAAGATTTGTGCTTAAGAGTACCCTGCATGACTCCCTATAACCTTGAAGGATTTCCCAAATGTAACCTTTTCTTAAAAGCTTTTCCGAAACTACTAGTTAAGAATTCCAATGGATTTCAGTTCTTTACATTGGTTCCTGTGGCCAGGCCAAATATCATGTCATTTTACTGTGTCATTTTTAAGTTATAATATCATCAAATCCCCTCCAAGATCCACATGCATATTCATTCAATCTGAAGAAGACGTGTCGTAAACACGTGGTGTCTGTTACAAGGGTTCCCTTTTACAGCAGACGGGAGTTGTATACCGATTTTGGAGGCGATAGGATTTTATAACGTGGGGGAAAACACAGTAAAATGTCTTCATATCTGACAATGCTACAGAAAGGGAAATAAAGAATAGAATTCTGATGGATTTTTGAACAAAATTCCAAACGTCTCAATAGAAACTTCATTTTTGTGAGATTGGTCGTTCATCAAACAGGATTTCACGATGCAGTTTTTAATACTGCTTTCTAACGATACAAACTATGCTAAAGAATCAACTTTCATGGTGTGACGTAGAAGAACACATTTTCCGTGTCGTTGACGCCCCAAAATATTGTTTATAGGCTACGAAGCCCGGTCCACCAAACACTGCAACGCTAAAGCAAAGCGCGTACCGTATTTGCGGTAATAGCAGCGCAACAGAATTTGAAGCGCGTTTGGCAAGGCCATGAAGCGCAAAGGAACGACCGGAACGCTTCAGGTTCCGTGATTATGGGGGGGGGGGTAAATAAATAAAGGAGAAGACTAGGCTATATTGGCCAACTCCATGTTCAACCTTATACGTAACTGATTATGATCAAATTGCTTTTGCGATGTGTTTGCAAACTCGATTTTTATGCACGTTTTCGTCATGTCGCCCCCCCCCCATCTAACTCCACCCTCACGGTCACTACAGATTTAAAACATTCGCCCCCAATCCTCTTCCCCCACGTGCCTCTTTTAGCTGCTACTCAAAAACATCGCCAGTCAACGCTGCGTTAATTAACACAGCGCGTCGCCAGCCGCCGGGGGTTTAATTTAGGCGATTTTTTTTATCGACCAAGTTAAAGGTGGATAACTTCGGAAGTCACAGTTGCGTCATTTGCCAGCGTATTCAAGATTAAGGCTGCTGTGCCCAAGACGAAGTGTTTGCAGCGATCTCGCTTCGACCGCGGACCCCCCCAGAAGCCATGTCGACCAACACGAATCAGGCGAAAAGCTGCCCCATTCCCACTCGGGTGCTGACCCTGAAGGATTGGTCTCAGCTCCCCGACTGCTACAGCCAGACCCCCGGGGGCACCCTTTTCTCCACAACGCCCGGAGGTAAGAGTGCACCAACGTCCGGGACCCCCACCCGCCAGACTCGATAAAGTCACTGTCTCTTTTCTTCGGCCAACTTCCGAGAAGGCAGTTTGACCATATATATATATATATATATATATATATATGTGTGTGTGTGTGTGTGTGTCTGTGCAGGCTTGCGCATGCAAGCACTAACTCTCCGCCAACTCCTGCGCGACGCTGCAGAGCAACTCGCCCACCGAAATAGACGCAGCACGTGTGAGACGGTCAACAAATGACTTTGTTTTGAAAAGAGAAACATAATTGACTTCAACGGTACTTATTCTATTCCGTTTTCGCTTCTGCTCCGACTCTTGCCTATGTCATCCGCGCATAAGGATTGCTCCCGACACGTCCCTTGCAATGAAATGTCAAAACTTGCGTTGGCATGAATAAGATTCCCAAAATGAAGACGAATCTACTGTGTGGCTGCTGTCGGGGAACCCTGCTCGGTATCATGCTGGTTTCATGTTGCACACGGGTGTGTTTTCTGCTTGTCCCGGGCCTGTTTCATGCTGTTGGCTTGGTAAAGTTTAACGCCAGTGTTTTTGATGGGCGTATCAAATGTTTGGAAGTCATGAAGTCGCTCATACTATGATAATATTGACTCTGGGCACAGCAGCTAGTGCAGGAAAAACACTGTTGCCGTCAGGCGACTATATAGGAGCCAACTAACCCGTGATCTCTGATTGGGGGGGCGGGGGGCGGGTATGAGGTTCCAGTTGTAGAACTGCCAAGCGATTGGCCTTGGTTGTGGTGGAGGAGTTGGAGGCAGGCCGTCCTACCCCCGTCAACCCCTCCACCTTCTATTTCATCCACAGTAGAGAACATTATGTCCATGAAGGGCAGGGGAATGCAATAATGCATTGCAGAGGGGCAGTGGAAAGGTGCATGTCTGCTCTTTTCTCTCCTAAAACAAAAAAAAGATGTTTTCTTAAGCTATACATTTACATTTCAGATGGCCATATCTTGTAAATGATGTAAAATAAAGCTGAAGTGTTAACGGTGATCCCTGCCATGTGCCCATTAAACAAAGGGGTTGAATACAGGTCCCCTTTTGCATAACTGCCCTGCATAGTTATGCTGCCCTGAACTGCTTGCTGGTGCTAGTTTGCATTCCATCTGCTTTACCCCCCTCCCCCTTTGTCCGGGGCAGGCAGTTTACCAGGTACTCATTGCATAACATGTTTTCCTTGTGTAAAAAGGGTGACATGTTATTGTATATAGTGGTTCAACTCCATTTTGGAACGATCGCAATAGCAGGCCGCTCCCTGACTCAGTCAAGCGCTGGGCTAAGTTACCCTTATCACAACAACCCATCACAGTTTTCTTTTTTTTATACATGCCATCAGACCATTTAATTAGAACAGTAGGGTTCTTAAATTGACACATTGATACCAAGTATAATTGGACTGGGAAAGTCATCTGGACAGTGGAACTATATGCAGTTGGCCATGGGGGTAGATATATCCCTGCATAGAGCATGTTATTCCTTTTTTTTTTTTTAAGTAAAGAGTTGCTCCTTGTTTGGGCTGATGAGGAAAGCTGTTGACATCTAAATACCTGGTCACACTATTGGCATCACTAAAGCCTTAACCAACTCAAAGGAGGCCTCATATGGCTTAAATCTTATGGCCTCGTGGGCCAAAGATGGAATGTTTTCTTGTGCTCTGATTTCCAAGAACTGACTGGAGCAGCAGCCTTTATCCCTCCCCTCTGTCCTACTCCTCCTCCCCCTCCTCTCCCCTCTATTCCCTGCATTGAGATGTGTGTGTGTGTGTGTGTGTGTGTGTGTGTGTGTGTGTGTGTGTGTGTGTGTGTGTGTGTGTGTGTGTGTGTGTGTGTGTGTTCAGCCTCATGGTCGACAGAACTGCTGGACACATACCAAACACGTATACACACACACACACACTCACCCACACACCCCTCCCATACCTCTGCAGTAGTGGAGGAGTAAACATGACACCCTTAAATACAATTTGTTGAGATACTCGGTATGATATACTGAGTTGTCTCTTGGATCATATTAAATCTCACCACAGGACCCACTGTTTGACTTGTTCCCCAACAATTTATTAAGAAATTCAGGACCTTTTATATTTGATTATCTTTGCAAACAGCAAGTCAAAGTTTGGTTCTTCCCAATTCATTATGATACATCCAAATATGTCCCTCTCACCTCAGGTACCAGAATCATCTATGACAGGAAGTTCCTGTTGGAGTGTCGAAACTCGCCCATCGCTCGGACTCCCCCATGCTGTCTTCCCCAGATCCCAGGGGTAACGGTACCTTCTACACACCCCATAGGGAAACTGCAGGACCTCAAAGAGGAGATAGAGGAAGAGGAGAAGGACCTAGCAGGTAAACATGCTTTCTTTCTCATACTCGGCTCACAAGAGCTATAGGTTAATACATGCTTTTGCATGTATTAAGAGGAGCGATTTGACCCAGCAAGTAAACATACCATCATGAGTTGGTATGTGCAAACATGGAGGACAACTCTCCAGGGACAGAGGGGATGAAGTATGATCCATGTTTTATGACCCCCCCCCCCCACACACACACACACACTGAAGGCTCATAATATGACACCACATTTTTGGGTTTTGACTCTCATTTGGCTTCTGATGACAGCACATACATTCAGCAATGTGTTTCTACAGGTCCAGGCATTGCCATGCCTACATTTTGACTCCAAAGCACATGCTCTGTTGAGGAACGGGCAGGGGTTTGAAGCCAGATGAGTTCAGTCATCATCGCCACATGTTATTCTAGTCCAGGGGTGTCAAACTCCAGGCCCCGAGGGCTGCAGTGTCTGCAGGTATTTGTTGCAACCATGCACTACACCACCTGATTAAACTAGTTCCTTTCCCTCCTTGATCCAGGAGGTGAGCTAATTAATTAAATCAGGTGGTGTAGTGTACGGTTGCAACAGATACCCACTGCGGCCCTCGAGGCCTGGAGTTTGACACCCCTGTTCTAGTCTGTATCCAGTAGCTGTTGCCCTCTTGGGGAAAACTAGGCCATCGTAGTCTCACACCTCAAGACCTTCTATCCACCTATTGAATGCTGATTACTTAACGAACAACCTTGGCACACAGTGTAATAAATGTGCGCATAACATATCCATGTGTAACACTATAATTTTTTTCCTTGGTATTAGATAGTAGTAGGTACTGTTTGTTTTTGCTGAGGAGAAAGTAAAGGTAACCCAGGTTGTTTAGGATACTTTGTTTCTCAGCTGCCTATGTCACATGGACTATTCTGCATGTTTAAAAGCTATCTGCATGGGGAGGACAGGATGAGATGGATATAGGGGATAAAAGGACCTTGTTGTTTTGGCAACAACCATGCAGAGGGAATGTGGTGTGATAATGTAACCAGATTGTTGGCTTCTGCATGCAGCCATCACAGGCAAGCTGGGATGGCTGTGTGTTTTGGAGTAAAATGACTAGCCATCCATCATCTACCTGGTTCCCTCGCTCCTGTCAAGCTAACGATCAGGTGGATTAGCGGTGACCTATTTTTCCTCAGTCCCCCTTGTCTGGTTGGGTAAACATGCATACGCCATTGGCTATGGATTAAAGAACTGTGCTCACGTATTTGTTTGTCTTTTAAGCCAGTGCTGTTTGGAGTTGGAAAACGTTGTATTGATAAGGGCTGTGGCTTGAATATCAGACATCCCCGCCATCTGTTATCAGGGTGTGGTTGAGCTCGACGTACCAACTGTTAACTATCTATCTCCGTGTCTTTCTCTTCTCTCACTGTCTCTGTAACAGACGATAACCAGTTTGAGATGGACATCTGAGCTCCAGCTTTACCTCCTGTGGAGAGTTGTTTTTGTTCCAGTGCCGATGCAGTCTCTAATGGCTGTCGTGCAACACGTCGAGCTTTTTTTCTTTTTTGTTAAGGAAAAAAAACCCTTTTTTGAGGAACCAAAAAAAGAAAAAAAAAGAACTTATGGGTGTTTTCAACTTTAAAAAAAAAAAAGGTACCAAAGTATTCAAAGTATTGAGCAAAGAATGCCCATATATGATAGGATTGCTTGCAGGCTGAATACTTGGCTGCAGCCAGGAATACGTGATCAGTTTTGATTTCACAATACTTTTTGAAAATATCTTGTAAATAAGTGTATGGTGCTATGTTGGCTTTTTTTTTTAGATGGGAAATGTAAGAACATTACATTGAGACATGTAAAGTCAGGCTTTTTACAGTGAGGAGGTCTTCCCCTCCCCCTTGCAGACCACCTTCTCATGGGTGTAGAAGGGTCTGCCAACTTGGGCTTTATGCCTCAAGGGGTCTGGGCCCTCCTGAAAACCAGCCCCTCTGTTTTTTTGTAATTAAGGAGAAATTAAATGTGAAAAAAAAATCAATAAATATAAAAAATCAATAAATATCATAAAAAAACTGTCATTTTGTCTTTATTTTTCCTTTTATGGTAATTATACTTGATTTATTATTTTTTGGTAGGTCACTAGGCAGTGTTGCTTCTGATGTCGTATGTGCATATGTTCCTCTCCCCTGTTGTACACTTCTTATCCTATATTGCCTTTATCTTATCACACTGCTTAATGATAACATGGAACTCTCAACCTGACAGCACTGAAGCATCCAAGCTGCAGCCGCGTCTCTGACGCAAAACTGATGTGTGCAACTTAAGTAGCGACCGAAAACATTAACAGTAGCTTAAATCTATTTCTTTTTCTCTGTCAATTTCGAAAGTTTTGCACAGTCATTTGTTTGCACACTTTTCAGGCTTTGTAATCTGTTCGAACTCCAAATGTATCATTAAACATGCATCTACGAGTAATGGAAATTTCTACTTTTTGCTTGCAGATGAATGAGTCCAAAATGTGCTTCATGGCATTGTTAGCCACATAAAGCAACTATGTAGTAACAACAGGGCTGCATAAATCTTGATTTTTAACAGTTTAAAATGTGATAAACATACCAGTTGAACAGTCAAAACCTTATGGAAGGATAAAGCATGTGACCGCAGAGTTTTGAGAAGGGTTACATGACTTCTACATGGTGCATTGTGCTACTTGGGTCATATTTAGAGACTTAACATAGTTCATATGAGAGGAGTTAGTGCCCCCTTACATTGTGAAACAGTCTTGACTGATTGTTGTTTAATAGGCGATACAATTAAGCAGGTGCTTTAGACTTCAAGGTCAGTTTGTTTCTGAATGTGAGATATTCTCATAATAGCAGTCAAAGTTAACCTTAGTACTGTCTTAAAAGACGTTAGATTCAATGATGTGGAAACCCGATCCAGTCAAGGGCCTTTACAATGAGACACAATGTCAGCCATTTAGTATCAATCAAGAAAAGAGCAGTATTGGCAGATGTCACTGTAATATTTTGGGGCTGTTTTCCCCCCAGATTGATTTAAGCATTTTTGTTTTCAGGAGAGAGAATGCACACACTAGAATTGGGTCAGAGCTGAGGATGTGATCAACAGACCTGCTAGGTGAAGTAGAAGCTGCAAGGGCAAAGCTTGCAGAGAGCTTGAGGAACAAGGCCAGCTGCAGCCCCAAGGCTAGATTTATTCAAGCCATGTTCGGGGGAGTGGGGGTTGCAAATTAGGTGGGGCCTTACACCTGCTGGCGAACTTTGACTGCTATTTTGGCTCTTGGATCATCTGAGCAGTCAACCCTCATCTCAGTATGTTATTGTAATGGGCACATTGATTTTAATCATGAATTATTGAGTTCATAAAACAAGTTTAAGACAGACTTTATTAAAAAAAAGAGAGAGTTAAAGAAGCATTTTATTTGGGGCTGATGATCCCAGTGCGGATTTTAAGTGATGGTTTTAAACCCTGTTCTACGATGGTCTGAAGCCATGAGAAGCGATAAGCTGGTCCCTGTGGGTCACATGTGAGATGTGGGTCAGTATGCTCAGCTGTTCTTTGAACTTGTTGACGTGAACAGAAACCGATGCATTGCAGGAGACGCAGACTTTCAGAACACCGGCATGTTTGGCTTACACACGCCACCGTTTGATGAGAATAATTTGCAGCGTTTTCGTGGCTGTGCATCCAGAATTTGAGGCCCTGCAGCAGATTAAGACACGACGCACCACTGTGTTACATGCACTGTTGCAAATGAAATAATAATTAATAATAATAATAAATAAATTGAATGCACTTCATTAATTAGGGAGCAAAAGCTGGCTGCATTACATTATTATCAATCATCCACAAACTAACACACCTCCTCCATAGTAGGAAAAAAGACAATAAAGGAGAGCTATGCATGTGCACGTGAATATGCATGCACTAGGATATGTGTATGTATGTACCTTTATCTGTCTTTGTTTGAACACGTGGGTTTCTGTCCTCGTGCAGTGTGCATGTGAGCCCAATTCCAGGTGCCAGGTGACTGTAGAACACATCATGCTGCCTCTTTGTGATTGCAGAAGATCCCTTCTGTGACGGTGGAGTAACCAGAGTATCTGTGAGGTTCATCTGCCTCATATGAAGAACGATACTCAGTCACTTCCACTGTGCATTCACACAACCATGCTCTCACTCCCAATGGGATTGCAGTGAAGTAAGGAAAAGGTCAGGTACAACGTGATTACAACTTCATGGATAGTTTGCCAAACAAAAGGAGAAAAAAACTCATTAAAATAACATCTTGTTGTGCAATCTCAGACTTGGCAAAGTATGCCACTGGTGTTTTTGAGTGACTACCTCTGATAAACATTTGGCTGCACAAGAGGTTCAACAACGCATTCTGTCATTCATAACAGTGATAAATAAACTTTATCTATATTGCACCCCTCTTAAGGAGTTTAAAAAGTGCCCTACAATCAAATGAAGAAAATGAGAGGACGTGTTAACACAAATAAGAGGGGGGGAAAACACATGTTCATAAAAGATAAAATAAAACAAAGTGGGAAAGTGGCAATAAAAGCAAGATTTGAGCAAGAAAGGAGCTAAAAACAAACAAACAATGCATGAACAGAAACGAACAATCACGCTAAGATTAGACATTTAAAAAGCCTTTGTTGATGAATAGTCTGCACACCAGTTCTGCTCTCAACACGAATCAAAACTACACAACACATACACTCTCTTGAGTCCTGACTCTAACTCAGTCTCGGGTTGAATACAAAGTGATGTGACTGTGAGTATGCTGTTGTAATCATTGGCATTGACTGTTCAATATGGACGAGAAAATTACTCCTACTGTACGTGCACACACACCCATCCATCAGTCTATTCACTTCCCAAATACACACTTAAACTGAAAAGCTGCACCTATAGTCGCTGTGTCTCACACATCTATTTATACATATATACACATCACATGAACCCCAGGAAGTACAGCATAGCGGATACCACGCATATGAATGTTCATTAAAATCTTTGCCAGCAATGGATAACACCTGACAGGAAGAGCTTTGGCTCGGCTCCTGGAAACCCCACATTTATTTTAGTCTTATATATTTCAGACATGAAATGCAGTTTAGGAAATCATGTGTCTCTGACCGCTGTAAACATTTCTCTGAATGAGCACCGCTGCCCTCCTCCCCTCGCTCATGATTTACTGAACTGTGGTGAACCTTCCCCGTTGCCCTTTCCCTTAGACAAAATATGCACCCTATTCCTCCCCTTATAACCCCCTTCCCCCTTTTCCCCCTAGAGAGGTGGGTGGGTGGGTGGGTGTGTGGGTGGGGGGGATAAAATTCTATTTGTGTCCACCCCTCCTCGTGAGGGTGGCAGTGCTTGGCTGGGGCTGAGGTGCCGTGGTGACGGAGTAAACAGACACTCAAACATGCAACATGTTTGGTTGCGGCTATCATGGTGTGGGAAGGGTGGGTGGCTGGGTGGGATTAGGAAGGTATGTATACTTGTCTGACATGTGCTCATGAGTACACACATGCTTGCTGTCCTTTATATTTTAGGTATTGAGCCAACACTAATATATAGAGCCATGCCAATGAGTGAGGAAGTAGCATAAGATTCAGTTCCTAAATCACCACTTCAAGCAAACAATAGTTAATAGTGTGAGAGCTAGAGCCCGTGAAAACAGCCCAGAGACTCTTGCTGTGTCTGCAAAATTATCATGTAAGAGGAATGCATTGGGAAAATCATTCAAAAACAAGAACTGAGAGGGTTCATAGAAGATTTTATATGCACGTAGTCATGCACATATACACAAACATACAAATGTCAAATGCCAAACTGAAGCTATGGTAAACATGTAGCGGCCTCTTGAATGAAGAGTTCATTTCCATGTCTGTCTTTCAATTGTCGGTTGAGAGAGAGACAAAATTGTATATCTTTGAATATACAAAAGTAACATTTGTGTGTGTGTGTGTGTGTGTGTGTGTGTGTGTGTGTGTGTGTGTGTGTGTGTGTGTGTGTGTGTGTGTGTGTGTGTAAATGACAACACTTTCACATTAGATTTTGAAACAAGCTGTTACCAGACCAAATTCAAATACTATTGACAATACAAATTATGGGTGGTCTCAGTGTTCATATTTATTGGCCTTTGCCATTTGCCATATAGGGAAACACAATGAACAGCAAATGAAAGTCAGTTTAGTACCCTAATGTTTTCCAAAAGACATAAGAATAAGGAAAATGCAAGACAATGAGATACCATATATCTGAAAGGACACTGCACTACTGCACTACTGCTCCTTACAGTATAATCTCAGACTGTCTTCTGAACTGCTCCTATCCAGCTAGGGCTAAATAAGCTCAAAGTAATCACACCAGTCTTCAACATAATGCTGAACACATGGGAATAGTGCTCCAAACATTTACATTGAAACTGGTTGGTTTACTCTGTCATTTTTAGTGGTGGGCAATATTTTGTCTATTGAAGTTATGACTGAATTTATAATTGATTATCCGCTATCAGCTTGCGGCGGTTATTGCTAGTAGTGGTATTACCATATTCATAGCTATTCATAGCTTCTATTTATGCAATACCACATTCTCATGGAAGAATTTAAGAACTGATATGGTGTTTCTCAATCTGGTCTCTAACTCCTACTTCCTGTTCCAGTATCTCTGCATGTGTGCATGTGTGTTCATGTGTGTGCATGTAGGCTCATGTGCATGGGTGTATTTCTACATTCATGTGTCTGCATTTGTGTGTGTCTGGTTGTAAGTATTTGTGTTTGTGTTTCACCCTATGTGCTGTCTGGCCATTAGAGATGGCGAGTAGCTACAGTGCCAAGTCTTTGCCAGCCGGAGCTCAGTTAGAGTTTGCTTTGTTTTGTGTTGTGTGTGTATATATTTAAGTATGTGTATGGCTTATACGTCTGTCAACTCATGAAAGTGCATAGACAGAGTAAAGACAGTCTCAAGTCCAAGATAGGTTTCTGCAAAGACTTCTTTGAGCCATTTCCCTTTTATGCCCTAATAGTTAATAATTAGCATACACTCAAAAACTGGTTACTCTTCTGTAAACAAGTCAAATCTCAAATCTACAAACGTCAAAGCATTGAGGAGTTATAGACGCGTGCCCTTGTTTACATTCGCCAAATGTGCGTGCGCAGATTGTGAGGCAAAAAGGGGTCACAAGTCTTATGTTTTGTAAACGTTACGACGTTCATTTTGAAGAGTTGATTACGGAGAATTTGATTTAAAACGAAACGAAACGCCTCACAGTTGTTGCGCTGTCGGCTGTACAAATCGTAAAGATGGTAAAAACAAGCATCTGCATTTTTATCGCAGGCTGAAAGAGAAAACTCCAGTCGAAAAACGAAGACCACAGGCGTGGATTCATGCGATCCGTCGGGAGGACTGGAAGACGTGGTCAGAAGAGTAAATATCACACGCGAAGATTTGAGGAGAACAAGGCGTCTCCTCGCTTGCCGCCCAATGGCTGCTGGGATAGGCTCAAGCATCCCCGCGACCCTGAGAGCAGGATAAGCGGTTTGAACTGGTCAACACAATTTTTCTTGAATGGGGTTTTTCAACGGATTCTAGCTAACTTTTGGGTGCTGAATCGAAATCTGGCATTAGTTTTTGCCTATCACATCAGGGTTTTGAACTATGAAAAATCATTATTTTTGAGAAAACAGCAATTTTACACTCGGAAGTTAAAAAAACACTGTTGCATTAGAAGATCGATAGATGCAAAAATGATTACAATGAAAGGTACCTACTTCAATTACAATATTAAATCATACATTAACATTTAATCCATGCTGGCTTGCACACATTTTTACAAATTTTCTCAATATTTTTAATGTATGAAAAGTTTACAAATTTCACTAAACTAATATATAGACGGAAAAAGTTCCCCTTAACATGGTGTACGTCACTTAAATACAAGGCATCACTCAAGCTCAAAGCAGTTTTGTGACTTTTCACGACATTCAAAATGCAGCAATAAATGCAAAAATTTGCGAATATAAGAAAATAAGTACCGGTACTTGAAAGCGTAAGTATCCAAAGGCACAGGTGTAATCATATTACAACATGGTAAACTTCCTCTTTGTGGACAATCTCTTATATACAGCATCTGGGACATCCCTCATCAAACTCCAGCAGTAATCTACCATCATATTTGAGTCCCAACGACCTTGATAACGTTCTTCCACCACTTTAATGTCTTGATGGAAACGTTCACCCTGTTGCTCGCTTACATCTCCAAGGTTATCTGGAAACTTGCTCACGTTGATGCTCATTCTGCACCCCAACGCTCGCAGACTAATGCTTCGTTCAGACCAAAGGCGGCGCGAATTTTTTGGGCGGCGCGAATGCATGCAAAGTCAATGGGAGGAGGCGAATGGGCGGAATAATTCGCGGCGAAATTACGGGCGGCGCGAATTGGGCGAATCGAGCGACGAACGCGCCTTCGCGGGAGTTCAAAAATGTCCAACTCGGGCGAATATTTCGCCAGGCGATAGCCAATCACCTTCAAGTACGGTTAGAACCCGCCTTCATGTTGGGAAAGAATACACGCCCCCTACCCAGAATGCTTTTCGGACGCCGTCTAAACGCAACTCCTGAACGAGCCGGTGAAATTCGCCAAGCTGGGCACGTCTCCGGTTTATGCTATGAACCCAAACAGAACGCTGACGCCGGTTTCGGCGGCGCAGGTTGATATAAAGCAGAGCCACCGCAACTGATCTCTGTCGCTCATCCATGATGATCACAAGTAAACACAAACTGCTCGTGTGTGGTATTTGTTGTGTGCGGTCTAGCAAACTTGCTAGCAGCGTCGGTGTAGCTAGACTGCTTGTTGTGACGTCAACACAGCGAATTCGCGTTCTGTTCGAACACACCTGGCGGAGCTGGCGGCCAAACACGGGGGAACAAAGCGGCGCCAACTCTCTCTTTGGTCTGAACGTAGCATAAGGAGCAACTCCTCCACAATCTCTCGGTAGTTGTCATCTTTCTTGTTCCCAAGAAAATTCTGCACCACATTACTGAATGCATTCCATGCTCGAGCTTCAACAGCGGTCATCGTCATAACGAAGTGTGGGTCCTTGAGTAATGTTCTGATCTGAGGTCCGTCGAATATCCCTGCTTTTTTCTTCTCGTCGCTAAGACTCGGAAAGGTTGAACATATGTAGCCAAAGCAGTCTCCAGTGTGATCAAGAGCTTTAACAAACTGCTTCATCAGACCGAATTTGATGTGCAATGGTGGAAGGATGATATTTTTCCGATCAACCAGTGGTTCATTAATGACGTTCTTGTCACCAGGTATCAAACCATTCCTTGATGGCCATTCCTTTCTCACCCAGTGCTCCTCCTTAGCCCTACTGTCCCAGTAACATAGGAAACAAGGGTATTTGGTGTAACCTCCTTATTGCCCCAAAAGGAAGTTCACCATTTTCAAATCCATTTGCAATTTAGTGTCTTACCCAGGACAAAGTGTGTACTTAACATAGAATAACAACACTACAAAACAATTTTCAGATATATACACAAGAAATTGACTATATACACGGGGGACAGAACGATAGGCATCCTTTAATATCGTATAGTAGGCCTAGTCAACTGGCGGCCCGCGGGCCAAATCCGGCACGAGGATTATTTTTTCCCGGCCCTTTGACCAATTTTTATTAGAACATTAACAATTATAATGCATTTTCCCACGAAGTAAATTCTGTTGTTGGGCAAGAATGCGCTCCCTTTCAATCTCCTCCAATGGGAGATTGTTTTGTCCCGCCCCTGACTGCTCCCGACACTCCCTACGTGCGCGCCACCAGCTGCCAACCTAGTGAGTGTGCCGCCGCTAACCTGCTTGCTGCTGCTAACTAGCAAACAAAATAACCTCAAAATTTCGCTGTCCACATTGAAAAAAGAGGAAAGTTGACGATGAAAATCGCCAATTTAATAACGAATGGACTGAGAAATATATGTTTACTAATATCGGAATGAAGCCGGTATGTTTGCTGTGTAACGAATCTATCGCTGTCTCAAAGGAATATAATTTGAGAAGACACTTCAACGCTCGAGCTTCAACACAAATTTTCCAGAAGGGTCGGATGCACGCAGACAGAAGGTGCAGAGCCTAACCGTGAACTATGTGTTAAAGTGTGTTGTTACCTTCTACTAATAAGACGTTACAACTCGTTTCAACCCCACGGGGCTATAAACTTTAATAATAACTTCGGCACCTAAGGTTATGCATCATGCTCGGTCCGTTATTCCAGGTGCAACAACCTAAACGACCCCTGTGTAAACAAGGAACTAAACAATGGTTCCTAACAATAGTTCCTATTGTTACATCCTTTCTCTTTTCAGTTTCTTCTTTTTTTTAGAACCTTTAATACATTTGCACAACATTTGTGATTCACTTTTTTTTCTTTTTCATTCATGCCCCCCCCCCCCAAACTCCATTAGTGCTACAGATCCATTCATCTATGTGAGGTCACAAAGTCTTTGTATCGCTGCGGCTGCACAACAGAGCAGCCTGATCTGGTGGTAACAGGGTTGGCCCTGTCACCAGTGTCCTTGGTTTTGTTTCCTGCTAAGACACTGCGAGAAGGAACACTCTCTGAATGTCCGGGTTCAACACTCTCTGGCTGACTGGGGCTGCTGATCTCCATGTCCATAGTGTCAGTGAAGATTGCCCCTGGTGCATGCCTGAGGTGTCTGCGATTTCTCCTGATGACACCACCCGTGTGCAGCTAGACCTCATAGGATCTCTTATCGACCGGCCTCAGCACCTTGCCCACTCTCCAGCCAGTGTGGGGTGCGAGAGGCTGAACTCTCACACATTCACCTGGGGCAAGCGTGTCCAAGTCTTTAGGCGACCTGTCGTAGTATGCCCTCTGCCGTTGTTGGTTATTTTGTAAATCCTGTTTCACCTGCACAACTTTCGGCTGTAACAGGCTTGCCTTGGTTGGCAGTAGTGTTTTGGTACGGCGACTGAGCAGCCGCTGTGCTGGTGTGGTATCAGTACCCTGTGATGGTGTGTTGCGGTGGTCCAGAAGGGCGAGATAAGGATCCCGTCCAGCAGCCTTGGCTTTGAGCAAGAGTCTTTTTGCTGTCTTAACAGCTGACTCAGCTTTGCCGTTGCTTTGCGGGTAACCTGGTGATGAGGTTTTATGTTGAAATCCCCACAGTCGACTGAACTTCTGGAATTCTTGTGACGAATACTGTGGGCCATTGTCCGAGATTACAATATCTGGGATACCTTGGCGGGCAAAATGAGCTTTCAGCTTCCGTATCACTGTGGTTGACTTGGTATCTGCCAGGTAATCTATTTCCCAAAAATTTGAGAAAAAATCAACAATTATGAGGTAGTCTTTGTTTTCAAACATGAACAGATCCGTGCCCACCTTTGCCCACGGCCTGCTTGGCACATCATGTGACATTAGTGTTTCTTTTTGTTGTTTAATGTCCATTGATCTGCAGATGTCACACTTTGCTATATATGATTTTATTTGGTCGGTCATGCCCTGCCAATAGACACACTCCCTAGCCCTCCGTAGGCATCCTTCCACACTCAGATGTGATGCGTGTAGGCGGCAAGTGATGTCTTTCCTCAATGCATCAGGGATGACAGCGCGCTCACTCCTGAACACTATTCCATCTTGGTGGCTTAACTCCTCTTGGAATGAGAAGTAGGGCTTGATTTCCCTTGGTGTTTTTGACTTATCATCAGGCCATTCTTGCTGCATCATTTTGATGAGAAGCTGCAGTGTTTCATCCTCTTTTGTGGCAGATCGTATATCATGTAGCCTGTCTGCTGCGATAGGTAAGTGTTGTGCCATGTTGACAGTCTCTAGTTCTGCATCCGGTGCACTCTCAGGAAGATAAGCTCTGCTCAGAGTGTCTGCTAGCAGCATGTCTCTACCTGGCACATATACTACATCTAGATCATACTTTTGTATGCGCAGCATCATTCCCTGCAGCCTTTTGGGTGCACTTAGTAGAGGTTTTCTCACTATTGTTTCCAACGGCTTGTGATCACTTTGCACCGTCACTTTTCGGCCGTATGTGTACTGGTGAAATCTTTCCATGCTAAAAACCATTGCTAAGAACTCCTTTTCTATTTGTGCATACCCACGCTCTGTTTGAGTGAGTGCTCTGCTTGCAAATGCTATTGGCTTACCCATCTGCATGAGCGCTGCGCCTAAACCTGTGTCTGAAGCGTCACACTGCACTGTGAGTTCCTCATCTGGGTTGTAATATTTCAGTACTGGGACCTTTGCTATAGTCTCTTTCAATTTGAGGAAAGCCTCCTCATGCTGTGCTGTCCAGTTCCACTCCCTGTTTTTGTGTGTCAAATCTCTCAACACTATGCACTGGTCTGAGAGGTGGGGACAAAACTTGGCTAGATAATTTACCATACCTAGCAGCCTTTGCACTCCTTTCACATCAGTCGGTGCCGGCATCTTCTCAACGGCAAGCACTTTCTCTGGATCCGCCCTGAGTCCATCAGCCGTCAGGCAGTGTCCAATGTATGTGGTCTCCTTTTGTCTCAGCTTGAATTTGTCTTTGTTGAGCTTGATGTTCTTTTGTCTGCATCTTTCAAGAAACAGTCTCAGTTTTCCATCATGGTCACGCTCAGCTTCCTCCTGTGTTTCCCCTTGGCCTGTGATCAGTACATCGTCAGCTATAATGTACAAGCCCGGTACACTGTCCAGCGCTTGTGTGAGCTTTCTCTGAAAGATTTCTGGGGCCGGACTTATCCCCATTGGCATCCTCACCCACCTGTAATGTCCGAATGGAGTGGCAAATGTTGTTAAATAGCTGGACTCCTCCTCCAGCTGCACATGCCAGAATCCACTCTTGACATCACACACTGTGAACACTTTTGCTTTTGACACGTCCGGTAAAATGTCCTCAATGGTTGGCAGTGGGAAGTGACTGCGCTTTAGAGCTTTGTTCAAAGGCTTGGGATCGATACACACTCTTGGTTTCCCACTTGGTTTCTGTACCACCACCATTGCACTGATCCAATCTGTACTGCATTCCACAGGTGTTATGATCCCTCTTTGCTGTAGGTCCTGTAGCTCGTCCTTCAGTGGTTTCATCATGGTGACTGGGACCCGCCTCTTTGGCAGCTGTACTGGTTTCACTGTGCTGTCCACCTCTATTTTGTATTTTCCCTCGAGGCAGCCATCGCCAATGAACACATCAGCATACTCATCTTTAATTTGTCCCATTATCCACTGTCCTGTTGTTGTTTATGTTGTGACAATACTGTCTATTGTCATGATGTTTTCATATTGCACTTTTATCAATTTCATGGCCTCACTGGCTCTCCTACCCAGCAGAGGCACTGTACCAGCTGCATTCACCACCTGGAACTCTAAGCGATATAGCTTGTTGTTTCTTGGGTTTCTTATTTTCACTTTACATTTTCCCAGTGGTTTTAATTTGGTTTTATTGTACATTACTAGTACACTCTTCGTGTGTTCTAATTTGGCATCTGGATTCAGCAGGTTAATTGGGATGATATTGCAACTGGCACCACAGTCTGTTTGGAATTTGATCATGTCCTTGCCTAGAAGTATGCCAGCATAGAGAAGCTGAGTTTTCTTCATTTTCTCAGTTTCTTTTACACAGGTGATAATATCTTCATATTCATCACTCTCAGATTCAGTTGTTATTTTACTCACATATTTCTTTTTCCTTAGTTCCGGTTTTACTCTGCATTTTGCTGCAAAGTGGTTCTCTCTTCCACACTTTGTGCACTTCTTCCCAAACGCTGGGCACTTTTGTTTACTTTTCTCATGCGTTTTTCCACAATATCTGCACTCCACAGTGTTGCTCGTCTGTTTCCGATACTGTGCTCCTTGCACTGCATGTACCTCTTCCACCATCGATCCCGAGATGGTTTTCACATTGTCCTTTGAGAGCTCAGCGGCTCTGCACAGCTGCAAACATGTGTCCAGTGTCAAGTTTTTCTCTCGGAGCAGTCTTTCTCTTACGATTGTGTTGTTACCTCCACACACAATCCGATCCCGAATGAGCGAGTCTCTCACTGTCCCAAAGTTGCATGTTCTTGCCAACACTCTCAGTTCCATGACATAATGGTCTATATTTTCACTGGTGCCCTGGTTTTTTGTAAAAAAACGATAACGTTCCACAGTCTCGTTAACGCTGGGGTCGCAGTGATCATCAAACTTCTTGATAACGTCATCTAACGTACATGCATCCTTCGGTGTGTCGCCCAGTAACGTGTCCATAAGTTCCCTGCCGCTCTCCCCGACAAGATAGCTGAACAGTTTCACCTTCTGTTTGTCATCGGCGTCAGCCATGGCTAAATCCACATACAGAGCAAACTCGTCCCTCCAGGTCTTCCATGTCCTCGAAAGGTTGCTTGAGTCCAGACATAACGTTTGCGGTGGTTTAAGCCCATCCATGTCACACGGCAGTCTCACGCTAGCAGCTAATGCTAACATATACTGAACGTTGCTTAGGAACACTAACCGCTCTCCCGCTCCTAGAAACTTTTCCGCACCAAACTTCAAACCGAGTCGTCCGCCGCTGCCACCATGTTAAAGTGTGTTGTTACCTTCTACTAATGAGACGTTACAACTCGTTTCAACCCCACGGGGCTATAAACTTTAATAATAACTTCGGCACGTAAGGTTATGCATCATGCTCGGTCCGTTATTCCAGGTGCAACAACCTAAACGACCCCTGTGTAAACAAGTAACTAAACAATGGTTCCTAACAATAGTTCCTATTGTTACACTATGAGCAGAGACGAGCTGTCATGGCCCGGTCGTGTTCCGAGCAAGAGAGGACTAAAATAGCCTCACTCCGCGTAGCATGGATTCTCGCGAAAAAGAAAAAAACCGTTCACCGACTCAGATATTATGAAAGAGTGCATACTAGCCGTTCTAGAGGATGTGGTGATGGATGTAAAGGTAAAGAAGAGTATCATTTCATCTATTCGGAAAATACCAATGTCCGACACAACTACAATTAGAAGAGTCGAAGCACTGGCAATGGATGTTTTCGAAACGCTTTTGGACAAGTTAAAAAAAGGCGGATGTAATGTCACTCGCTGTCGATGAGTCCACCGATGGCAGCGATATAGCAAAGCTATGTCTTCATGTGAGATTCTTTGATGGCGAGTGCTTTCATGAGGATGTGCTGGGTTTGATTCCTCTGGAGGGACAAACAACCGGTCAAATAATTTTTTAGAATCTTGTTTCATTTTTCAATGAGAATGGAGTAGATTTGCAACGAGTCAATATGCTAGTCACAGATGGAGCCCCTTCCATGTCGGGGAGAGTGCAGGGACTCTCCACTCGCCTTGCTGCCCTAGTGCCACAGATGAAACCATTGCACTGTCTGATACATCAGAGCGTTCTCTGCGCAAAACTTAGCGGTGAGTTGAAAAGCACCATGGAAAATATGTCGATGATAAGTTTCATCAGAGCCACATCGAGCCTACAGCACCACTAGGTTCATAAACTTTTATCAGATATGTCAGCCGGGCACAGTGACTTACTTTTACACAATGACGTTAGATTACATTACATTACATTACAGTCATTTAGCCGACGCTTTTATCCAAAGCGACTTACAATACGTGCATTTAACGTAGGAAATCAGGAGAACTACTAGTCATCTTCTCTCTAAACAAGCATCTAAGAGCAAAACCAGTGCTAAAGTAAAAGCGCAAGAAAGATTTGTTTTTTAAATGAGCGAATACAATAAGTGCTAAGAGCAAGTAACAGGGTAGTAGTTCTTGAAGAGGTGAGTTTTCAACCTGCGCCGAAAGATGGGCAGCGACTCTGCTGTCCTGACATCAGTGGGGAGTTCATTCCACCACTGTGGGGCCAGGACAGAAAAGAGCCGTGACCGGGATGATCGACAGCAGGGGCCTCTGAGCGACGGGGCATCCAGGCATCTCGAGGCAGCAGAGTGATGTGGTCGGGCAGTGGTGTAGGGCTTGACCATGGCCTGGAGATAGGAAGGAGCTGTTCCTTTCACTGCCCAGTAGGCTAGCACCAGAGTCTTAAACTGGATGCGAGCAGCTACTGGGAGCCAATGTAGGGACATGAGAAGGGGAGTTGTGTGGGAGAACTTAGGGCGGTTGAACACCAGACGAGCTGCAGCTTTCTGAACAAGCTCCAGAGGCCTGATGGCCGATGCTGGGGCGCCAGCAAGGAGGAAGTTGCCGTAGTCCAGCCGGGAGATGACCAGAGCCTGGATGAGCACCTGTGCCATCTCGTCGGTGAGGAATGGGTGAATCCTCCTGATGTTATAGAGGAGAAATCTGCAGGAGCGAGCAACCGATGCAACGTTTGCAGCAAACGACAATTGGTCGTCCAGGATCACACCCAGATTCCTTGCAGTCCGAATTGGCATCACCACGGTGTTGTCAATGGTGATGGCCAGGCCTCGGTGCGGGCAACCTTTCCCTGGGAGGAACATCAGCTCTGTCTTGTCCAGATAGAAGTCATGCAAGCGAATAACAGAACCCAGGGATGTTGTGTACAGGGAGAAAAGGAGAGGACCCAGAACTGAACCATGTGGAATGCCTGTAGTCAGTCTGCGAGGCTCCGACACAGATCCCCTCCATGTCACCTGGTAGGAGCGACCCGTCAGGTAGGATGCAAACATTGACAGTGCATGGCTAAGTAAGGGTAACTCACTGAAAAGGGTTTGTGAACTCAGGCACGAGATCGTTGTCTTTCTCTGCAGCTGCCATCACAAGAAAGCCGTCACATTTCTAGCCCAAATGCTAGACGAGGAGTACATGGCAGATGTGTGTTTTTTAAGTGTCATTTTCCACCACTTGAACGAACTTAATCTGCAATTGCAAGGTAAGGGCAAAACTGTTCGCGACATAGTGGACAATCTGAATGGATTGAAAAGGAAACTGGAGTTATTTTCTACCGACCTGACCTCCACGAAAATGCTGCACTTTCCAACACTGTATGATTTGATTGACAACTCGTCATCAGCACAGGTTTACCCCAGCAATGACAGCATTCATTGACAAACTGATTGCGAATTTTGCTGCTAGGTTTGATCATTTCAATATACCCGCAGAGGTGACGCTATTTACCAAGGACGTCTTTGCTATTGATGCTGGGGGAAAGTTTGCTGCCAAAGCCAAACAGGTGCTCACGTCACTGGATGAAAGCTCCCTGCAGTTAGAACTGATAGACATCCAAGCATCATCTGATTTAAAGCAAAAACTTAAATCCGTGGGATGTGAGCAGTTTTGGGTGCAACTTAACCAGGTCCAGTTCCCAAACACCAGAAGGGTGGCACTTTTCTACGGACTATGTTTGGTACAATGTATACATGCAAGTCAAGCCTCTCACATATGAATGCAATAAAAACAAACACACGTGCCTCCCTTACAAGTGCCCACCTCCACCAGTGTCTGCAGACTGCTCTCACTTCATATGAGCCTAACCTTACAGCTCTTGCAAAGTCAAATAAGTGCAATTTTAGTCACTGATTAGATAACAAATAGTCGGAGCACTGGTTTCTAAATGTACCTATGTCTGAGGCCATTTCTTTTGAATTGAAAGAGAGGTGTTCTGTTGTAGCAGACGTGAAATGACACTGATTAGAAGACAAACAGAGCACTTGTAGATGTCCATCTGCCTCAATCTGTTTTGAATGCATCTTTGTTTGGGGGCTTTGATCATAAGCATTTTTGAAAATTGATTCATTTGATAAAACTAAAAAATGACTTGTTATGTAATTACCTATGAGTGATTAGAGGTGAGGTAGCAGAGGTGAGATGGCATGACTCACTGATAGAAGACAAACAGCACTTGTAGATGTTTATGGCTGAGGCCATTTCTTTTGAATTGAAATGACTTGTTATGAAATTTGAGTGATAAGTGTTGAGTAGTAGCACATTAGTGAGAAGGTGAATGATGATCATAATATTTTAACAAGTAATTCAATGCTGTTTTTTTTGCATCTGCCAATGTAATGTAATTTGTTTTGAATGTATCTTTAATTGGGGCCTTTTGATCATCAACATTGGTGATGGTGAGAAGTGATTCATAAGATAAAATAAACGTAGCCTATATAAATGGATAAATGTATGAAATGACTGCCCTATTTTGTATGTTACATAAACACATTGTTAATAAACACTTTTGATACACAGTATTAAGGGTATCTAGTGTTGTTTTTCATGTTCACATGTAAGTGCTAAGATCTGATAATTACTCTGAAAAAAAGTTTGGCCCCTTACCATTTACATTTGAATACGTTGGCCCTCATAAGAAAGTAGTTGAGTAGCCCTGTTGTATAGCAATGATCCAGAGTGTGTCGTGTCTCAGTATCCTACCCTAGTGTTTGTTTGTCTCCCTCTCATCTGGTGCCCTCTGTTGGTCTTTGTTTGTGTGTGTGCGTGTTTGTCTGTCACGCCCTCACCTGGATTCAGCACACCTGCTTTCCATCAGCTTATCACCCATCCTGTACTTCAAGCCTGGCTTTTCATTCATTCTTCGTGGGAGTGTCGTTTCAGCTCTCATGGTAGTGATGTATTTAGACTGTCCTAGTTAGCGGTTCAGCTTGCAGTGATCCTAGCTCTCGAGTAGTTATTGCTGCTAGTAATTTTTTTGGATCGTGGTATTTTGGCTTCTTGTGTTTGCTCTTGTTACCTGTGACTAACAGACTTATCTTGTGTTCAGGATCACACCTCATAATGTGTTTGTCAGTATGTTCCTGAAGTGGCACCTACTCACCCAAACACCACCCTCCCTTCTGTGTGGTGGCTGCAGTCACTTGGGAGATTGAGTCTGTTGTTGGGGAGGCCCAGCTAACTCAGCCAGAACCAGGTAATGGACCCCGTAACCGGCTGTTTGTACCCAATTCCGTCCGCTCTTAGGTTCTCCAGTGGGTCCACACCTCCCGGTTTGCCTGTCACCCGGGAATCAGCCACACTTTGTCCTCTTAAAGCGGTACTTTTGGTGGCCTTCCATGGAAGTGGATACTCGTGCCTTTGTTCTCGCCTGTACTGTATGTGCTCAAGGGAAATCCTCCCACCAACCAGCTGCTGGTTTGCTTTGTCCCTTACCTGTCCCTGGCTGGCCTTGGTCCCATGTAGCTCTGGATTTCATCACTGGACTTCCTCCCTTCTTACGCTAAAACTGTCATACTTACCATGATAATAATAATACATTTTATTTGTCGCCGCCTTTCAGAGCACTCAAGGACACCTTACAGAACACAGTAAAAAAAACAAGCTGCACTGTATCAGACAGCATAAAATCAAAACAAAGTAGGGTAGACAATAAAAAGTTAATACAACAGATAAGTATAAAATCATCATCTGCACAAAACTCAATGAAGTGTGGATTAGACTGAATATGCCAGTTTGAAAAGGTACGTTTTGAGATGGGATTTGTAGGTTGAAAGAGGGTCAATGCTGTGAATTTCTTGTAGGAAAGAGTTCCATAGGCGGGGAGCAGAATGGCTGAAGGTTCTAGTCCCCATGGTAGTCGAGCAGGCCAATGGTAGTGAGTTGGAGAGCAGAAGAGGATCTGAGAGTGCAGTAGGGCATGTGGATATGAAGGAGTTCGGAAAGATATGAAGGAGCTAGGTTATTAAGGGCCTTAAATGTGAGGAGCAGGATCTTAAAGTCAATACGATATTTAACAGGGAGCCAGTGGAGTTGCTGAAGAACATGAGTGATATGCTCTATGGAAGGAGTTCTGGTAATGATACGGGCAGCTGAATTCTGGACCAACTGAAGTTTACGAAGACGCTTGAGGGGAAGACCAGAGAGGATAGAATTACAGTAGTCAATACGGGATGTAACCAGAGTGTGAATGAGTATGGCGGTGCTGTTAGGGGTAAGTAACGGCTGAAGATGATCAATATTGCATAGGTGGAAGTATGCAGACCGAGTAACATTGTTGATGTGAACTTCAAAAGATAATGTGCTGTACAGGATGACACCCAGAATCCTAACCTGAGGTGATGGAGGAACTATAGAATTGTCAATAGACAGAGGAAAAACCATCAGGTTTGGCCAAAGTAGATTTAGTGCCTACTAGGAGGACCTCTGTTTTATCACTATAAAGTCTGAGGAAGTGGTATGAAAACCAGGATTTAATTTCTAGTAAGCAGTCAGAAAGGGAAGTGGGCAGAAGAGTGGAGGTAGGCTTCGTGGATAGATAAACTGGGTGTCATCCATGTAGCAGTGAAATTGAATGCCAAATTTCCTGAAAATGTGTCCAAGAGGAAGTAGGTAAATAATAAATAGGGGGGTGTGTCCCAATACAGAGCCCTGGGGAACACCGGTAGTAACAGGGAAGGATTGTAATCTCAAATTTTTAAATTGGACAAACTGAGTGCAGCCAGAGAGATATGATCTAAACCAGTCAAGACAGATTCTCCAAGGCTGTGTGTACTGCTACACCCAATGTGACTCTTGTCCTTATCAGGTTTTACAGCCAGCTAAACTCTCCCTTGCATCATATCCTCCAAGGAACAGACCAGTGTTGTATATGGACGGGATTTAATAACAAGGAAGTGTGAAACTGAAAATAAATACACAGAAAAGCATACATCAGTATACAATACAAAATAGCTTACTCAATATAGAGTTACAGTTAGGATAACTAATCCTCTATTTTTCAGGAAACAAAGGTAAGTATAAAACTATCATTTTCTTTGCAGAAATAAAATGTAAGTTGTAACTAATCAGGTATAGCATTGAACACTGTATTTACGCTAGCATCAAAAGTATAGCCTGAATGCCATCATTAAAATGTGCTGTCATACATGTTACCAAAATTAAACAAACTGTAGCAACTATGTAAAAAATACTTAAAAATAAAGATTCTAGCAACGATGGATAATAGCTTTACTTACAGATATTGCCACTCAAAGGGGTAGAAACTAGGTGATGGCTAATAATGGAGCATGAATATTGCTGTGTTGTCACACCATTTTCTTGTTGTCACAGGAAAAGGAAGTAGCTGAAACTGCGGTACTTATCTATGCCACTAGAAGGCAAAAGACTCAAGATAATGGAACTATGCCCCTAGTGGCAGGGAGGCTCTAAAATAAATGAAACCGTTCCATTACACTGTGCATTTCATTTCTCTCCCTAAGCACCCCTCTGCCTCTGAAACAGCTGACCTACTTGTTCGTCATGTTTTCTGTCTCCATGGAATTCCTATGGATATCATTTCTGACCGATGTCCCTAGTTTATCTCCCAAGTTTGGAAGGCGCTCTGTCACACCCTTGGAACATCAGTAAGCCTCTCCTCTGGTTACTGTCCACAGACTAATGGACAAATGGAGCGGGCCAACCAGGATCTGGGAGCTGCACTGTGTTGTTACCACCTGTAATCCCTCTGGTTGGGGTGACCAGCTTCCTTGGATAGAATATGCTCATAACTCTTCTCCAGTTCTGCCATAGGTCTGTCTCCCTTTGAATTCTCGTTGGGTTATCAGCCCCCTTTGTTCCCAGCCCAGGAAGTAGAGATCGCCATCCCTTTGGTCCAAGCCCACCTTCATCGTTGCTGTAAGATCTGGAAGGAAGATCAGGCTGCTCTGCTGACCACAATCGCCGCTTTACCGACCGCCACAGGACCCCAGCACCCAACTATCAACCAGGTCAGAAAATTTGGCTCTCTTCTAAAGATATTCCATTACAATCTGACTTTAGGAAACTCAGCGCCCCAGTATATTGGTCCGTTTGAGACGGACCATATCATTAACACCTTGGTCATCAGACTCGAGCTGCTTGCTCAGATGAGGATTCATCCCACTTTTCATGTCTCAGTTAAAGCCTTTGGCCACTAGTCAGCCCCCCCCCCCCACACACACACCTCATCATTGATGGCCATCTTGCTTACACTGTCCAGCGGCTGCTAGATGTGCATCGTCGGGACCGTGGGTACCAGTACCTTTTCATTTGGGAGGGTTATGGTCCGGAGGAATGTAGCTGGATTTCCTGTCATCTCATCCTGTGTCCATCCTTGAGCTGGGATTTTCATCGGGAGCTTACCCAGATGCCCCGGGTGGCTTTTTTTTTGCCATTGTTCAAGGCAACCGCTGAGTTAGGCTCAATGGCAACGCTGACGTGCAATCTCACACAACATGCAGAGCATGTCAGTCACCACTGAAATTAACTTCTCCACTCCGCTTGTATAGCTGTTGTGTGTGTGTGTGTGTATATATATATATATATATATATATATATATATATATATATACACTACCGTTCAAAAGTTTGGGATCACATTGAAATGTCCATATTTTTGAAGGAAAAGCACTGTACTTTTCAATGAAGATAACTTTAAACTAGTCTTAACTTTAAAGAAATACACTCTATACATTGCTAATGTGGTAAATGACTATTCTAGCTGCAAATGTCTGGTTTTTGGTGCAATATCTACATAGGTGTATAGAGGCCCATTTCAAGCAACTATCACTCCAGTGTTCTAATGGTACAATGTGTTTGCTCATTGGCTCAGAAGGCTAATTGATGATTAGAAAACCCTTGTGCAATCATGTTCACACATCTGAAAACAGTTTAGCTCGTTACAGAAGCTACAAAACTGACCTTCCTTTGAGCAGATTGAGTTTCTGGAGCATCACATTTGTGGGGTCAATTAAACGCTCAAAATGGCCAGAAAAAGAGAACTTTCATCTGAAACTCGACAGTCTATTCTTGTTCTTAGAAATGAAGGCTATTCCATGCGAGAAATTGCTAAGAAATTGAAGATTTCCTACACCGGTGTGTACTACTCCCTTCAGAGGACAGCACAAACAGGCTCTAACCAGAGTAGAAAAAGAAGTGGGAGGCCGCGTTGCACAACTGAGCAAGAAGATAAGTACATTAGAGTCTCTAGTTTGAGAAACAGACGCCTCACAGGTCCCCAACTGGCATCTTCATTAAATAGTACCCGCAAAACACCAGTGTCAACATCTACAGTGAAGAGGCGGCTGCGGGATTCTGGGCTTCAGGGCAGAGTGGCAAAGAAAAAGCCATATCTGAGACTGACCAATAAAAGAAAAAGATTAAGATGGGCAAAAGAACAGAGACATTGGACAGAGGAAGACTGGAAAAAAGTGTTGTGGACGGATGAATCCAAGTTTGAGGTGTTTGGATCACAAAGAAGAATGTTTGTGAGACGCAGAACAAATGAAAAGATGCTGGAAGAATGCCTGACGCCATCTGTTAAGCATGGTGGAGGTAATGTGATGGTCTGGGGTTGCTTTGGTGCTGGTAAGGTGGGAGATTTGTACAGGGTAAAAGGGATTGTGAATAAGGAAGGCTATCACTCCATTTTGCAACGCCATGCCATACCCAGTGGACAGCACTTGATTGGAGCCAATTTCATCCTACAACAGGACAATGATCCTAAACACACCTCCAAATTGTGCAAGAACTATTTAGAGCAGAAGCAGGCAGCTGGTATTCTATCGGTAATGGAGTGGCCAGCGCAGTCACCAGATCTGAACCCCATTGAGCTGTTGTGGGAGCAGCTTGACCGTATGGTACGCAAGAAGTGCCCATCCAACCAATCCAACTTGTGGGAGCTGCTTCTGGAAGCGTGGGGTGCAATTTCTCCAGATTACCTCAACAAATTAACAGCTAGAATGCCAAAGGTCTGCAATGCTGTAATTGCTGCAAATGGAGGATTCTTTGACGAAAGCAAAGTTTGATGTAAAAAAAAATCTTATTTCAAATACAAATCATTATTTCTAACCTTGTCAATGTCTTGACTCTATTTTCTATTCATTTCACAACATATGGTGGTGAATAAGTGTGACTTTTCATGGAAAACACAAAATTGTTTGGGTGATCCCAAACTTTTGAACGGTAGTGTATATATATATGAAACAACATGTACGACTTGGGGATACATCCTAGGATGCACTGGGAAACATCATCAGTGATGTTTTCTGAGGTCCTTGGGTGTTTTGGGTCTTTCAACATCATACACCTTCTCTCAGGCGACCCAGCCAAGGTTGATCAGGCCCTGGGTTGTGTCCCAGCAGCATTGGCCCACAGATCACTCCTTCTGATCCAAAACCCTCTGGAGGCCCTCTCTGCAGCCTCCATGGAAGACTTGATGGCTTTCCTTGTAGCAGCCCCAGTGATGCCAAGCAGAGTGTAGAGTTTGCACAGTGAGCGGCCAGCAATGCCTCTACACCCCACTTCAATGGGCTCACAACATGCCTTCCAGCCTCTCCTCCGGCACTGATCCACCAGCTCCTGGTACTTGGACCATTTCTGCTCATTTGCCTCCTCCATCTGGTCCTCCCAGGTAACCGTCAGCTCCACAAGGAGCACCTGTTTTGAAGAGGCTGATGATAACATCATGTCTGCCCTCAACGAAATTGTCACAGTGTCGTCTGGGAACCTGAGCTGCCCCCCCCAAGTCGACTCGCAGCTCCCAGTCTGACGCAGAGGTGAGGAGACCAGCTGCTGATCTGGGCTATGACGGAAATACGCGACAAATCTCAGCCCTTATTGATTCAATACGGGATGCTTTTTTTTTTCTTCATTAGAAATATTTTATTAAAGAGAAACATATTCTGCAAAAGCAAGTCAAACATGTTCCAAACTCTGAGAAAATGGATCCAAAACTATTAGAGTACAGAAAAAAATAAGCAGAATTAAATCAATTCCTCACATCATTAATAAGAAATAGTGTGTATATATACAGAAGCATCTTGTTGATACCAGAATTTGAAACTGGTACAATTTTAACATGACTTGCACATCAATGCCAGAAGCAAAGCATTTACCACACACGCATATAGAAGAATAATACAATACTCGGTCAGAATTTGATTTGAGAAACTAAATGTAATAATTCAAAAACATTTTAGCCTTGTTAAAGGAAAAACATTTGCATTTCAATTCCTGCATTGCCATTCAATAAATAATTTCTTAAATCAGATGGCTAACATTATACATCATAACATACAAAAGTACACATGTTCAACCATGATGTGTAGTCTTCTCAAATGGTAAGAAGGTATACCCAAATGGTCAAGCTCATTTATTTTCTAAAGGAGTGGAGACTTTCTCCACTCCGATTGAAACCCAAAACCAAGAGTAATTTACACATTTGTGGTTTTTCCTCCATTAAGTCTGAGTAGCAGTTTTCAGTATCACAAACTGGGCACGTATTTTGATTTCTTTCACTTTGGTATACATTAATAACCTTGAGGTACACTGACACATGACTTACAAATGGACATTGCTTTCAATGTCATGCATAACATTATTTGAACATCGCCGCACACTCAATTGCTCAATCATAGCAAAAATCGAAATGACTCAAACCAGGTAAATGATAAACATGACTCAAACGTTTATCTTAAAATGTATGCTTTTCATACACAATATTTAAACTTGGAAAATTCAAATTCCAATAATTTACCTTTGACCAAAAAGAAATTTAAATGAGGTAAAATCCTTAGAAAAAAAACAAAAAAAAAAGGAAAAAAAAACTGCTGCAAACCACTCAATTGATCAAAAATATTTTCTTTCCATCCATTATCCAAACCGCTTATCCTGCTCTCAGGGTTGCAGGGATGCTGGAGCCTATCCCAGCAGTCATTGGGCGGCTTTTCTTAAAAAAAAAAAAAAAACAACCTTGGAAGCACAGAATTAGTGATGCAGCTCAGTGACCAGTGAAGACAGATCTAGGGTAGAAGTCAAGTCAATTTATTTGTATAGCTCAATATCACAAATGACTAATTTGCCTCAACGGACTTTACCGCAACACAACATCCTGTCCTTAGACCCTCGCATCGGATAAGGAACAACTCCCTATAAAAACCCTTTAACAAGGAGTAAAAGGGAGAAAAAACAGAAGTTAGGAGTGAATATACTGTGGTGATACACAAAAGGGGGTAGATTCACCAGGGGCTGCTGCTCCTTTAAGGCAGACATTCAGAGTGCTGACGTAGGCACTGCTTAGAGTTTCCGGGGGGAGACATGTTTGCAGCAGCCTAGCGGTTAGCTGGTTGCCACGAGAGATTGAGCTGTATCGGTGTCGTTTTGTGTGGTGAGTAAACGGAATTGACTCGACTCGATCTCTCCGTCTCCTCATTCCTGCACTCCCACAACACATGCTTATCCTTATGCAAACATGCATAAGAGCATCACGAGGACAGCGACATGTTCCCATAATTTACATTATTTCCCCCCATCAGAAAAGGGGCCTAACAATAGATACTGCACCTTGACCTTTTTGTTAGGAGTGTTGACCTTTCATCCATAACAATAGCTTTAACTGAAACTGGGAAAGGCAGAGTGACAGACAACCAATGCTGTGGTTGCCTGATAAGAAGCAACCCACAATGTTATTGTTACAAGTTGAAAAACAAATGTATAAATAAGTTAGAGATGGAAGAAATACATGAATTTTTGTTAAGTGGCTATGGAAAAGGGTTGACCTGAACCCCAAATCTCCCTATTCTTTATATAGGAGAGAATGTCAAGTCAAACATCAGAATAGCATTTAACAATGTAATGCTGCTTTGCTCATTGACAAACAACTTTCATGGAAAATGACTTGGAAATTTTCCAAGTAGTGTTGACTGATAAAACATACATACAGTGCATCAAAACTGCATGTAAATGGATCACTTGTTATTTTTTTAATCCACCTAAGTGTCCCATAGGGGTTGAAGTGCTGGAGGTAGGAGAGGTTAGGGTATCATGCAGTCCCAAATGAATTCTAAGTTTCTTCAGAAAAGTGCCACATGTCAGATCACATGTAGGTCACGTTTACCAGTAGGAGGCCTTAAGACATGGTTTAGTTACTTTTACTAATGAGTAGACCAAGATTCAACTAACAAGAAGTTGAAATTATATTCTCTACCATGCGAAAAGATGTGTACAAAGAATGGTTCGTAGAAGCGCTGCACAAAATGGACACTGAATTCAAAGTCCAAAGCTTAATTAACATACACAATTTTCAAACACACACAACTATCAATCATGCGTAACAGACAAAATGAGTATGCTGCTTATTTTATCAGTTTTAGCTAGTGTATATAAATTAGGAATGTGACTCATTTGGTGGAGGTGCCACACACGCTCAGATCCACAGAGCCAGATTTAGACATGAACCTGACAGTGAAAGCAGCATGATACATATTTATTGCACATTTCACAGCATGGGCTAAACCAGACACCAGTGCCAACGAGACACGTTTTTTTTTCTTTTTTAAATATTCACTCATGCATCTGTGTTCAATTCAGATGCAAAAAAAATGTTTGGGTTTGCACTGAGAAACCCAAGCAAACCATCAAAAACAAGCTTTTTTACAGGGAGCACATTACACATTACAGGGAAAAGAGACCAAAGCCACAGACAATCACAAAGTTGCCAGTGTAACCTTAGATTTTTCTGTGTTTGCTTTTTTCTTTTCTTTTTTTTTTTTTGAAGAACTGTGATCAAAAGAAAGATGAACTGTCAAAAATCTGCCAGCCAGTATTAGTGTTTTGGTTTTGGTTGAGCAAAACGTAGCAGTTACTGACAGAGAGGCAGGGAGGAATAAAGAAAAAAACTGGAATGAAACAAAAATAAATTTTCGGTTACTGTGGGAGGGCCCCTGTGTCATGATCGGCCCTGAGGCTGACTGATTCTGTGGTGGTCGGGTAGGCGACGACTGTGGAGGCTTCATCTCCAGTTGTGGTTTACGTAGAGACTAACAGGTTTACACTCAGGCTTACAAACAATAAACCGGGGCAGATAAGCTGCCTCAAGAAACCCTTTGACGGAGGGGTGCTCTCTGGTCCGTTTGTGGTAGTGTTGACCATGCACGCTGAGGACTCAATGGAGTTGCCTTTCCTCCCCTAAATTACGCTTCTCTTCATCTGTAAGGAACTCAAACCATTTTGGCTTTGGAGGGGCGATGTGTCCGGGGAAAACTGGCTGCCAAACACAGAACTGTTGAAGGGGCAGGCTCGTGAGGAAGTAGGTAGGGGACACAGCGTGGGACATGGGGTGCTCTGCCTCTAGGGAGGAGCTGGAGTCTCCTCCCGCTGAGGTTGAGGCGGGCGGGGCTGATGAAAGGGTGGCGGTAGTGGGCGGCGTTACAGTTAGAGCTGGAGTTAAAGCTTGAGGTGCTCAAACACTGATTCACTTTTCCGCTGACAAAACGGTGTCTTGAAAGTCTCCTTACACAGGAAAATGTCTTTTGACTTGCCCCGATCGTTTAGAGATGTCTGTCTAAATTGTTCCTTTTAAACGTCCATTACTAAGTGTAACTAGGGTTGCCAACTCCTTGAAATGGAAATAAGGAAGAGGGGACAGGGACGGGGGTTGGATGGACGGGGCGGCATAACAAATATAAGGTGCCTTACACTATACACACACACACGCATATATATATATATTATAACGATCACGGATGAATAGGCTCGGTAGCCCTTGGCTAACGGCTCGGACCCTAATCCCACTTCTGACACCAATGTATTGAATTCAGGGGGCAGCTCGGGACGCCGCATCCGGGACGCGAACCCGTCGCTATTACACCGCGAGCGACTACGTTAACCAGTCGACTAAAGGGTCCGACCCGTTAGCCAAGGGCTACCGAGCCTATTCATCCGTGATCGTTACCACACACACACACACACACACACACACACACACACACACACACACACACACACACACACACACACACACACACACACACACACACATCTATATAACTAGAGACATTCACCTAAGAGGACAGTGTACCTTTAAGGGAAGAGGTGAGGGGTCAGATAATGCACTTCCGCTTCCGGTACACAGTTCAGTGTCGTTGTCGAACGTATGACATGCAAAGTTGGAGCTAGTAAACTACCTCGACTACGTCTACTCTCACGTCTCCTGTCTCGTTGTTTTCTAACTCCACAATATATATATATATATATATATATATATACATACACTACCGTTCAAAAGTTTGGGATCACCCAAACAATTTTGTGTTTTCCATGAAAAGTCACACTTATTCACCACCATATGTTGTGAAATGAATAGAAAATAGAGTCAAGACATTGACAAGGTTAGAAATAATGATTTGTATTTGAAATAAGATTTTTTTTACATCAAACTTTGCTTTCGTCAAAGAATCCTCCATTTGCAGCAATTACAGCATTGCAGACCTTTGGCATTCTAGCTGTTAATTTGTTGAGGTAATCTGGAGAAATTGCACCCCACGCTTCCAGAAGCAGCTCCCACAAGTTGGATTGGTTGGATGGGCACTTCTTTGAGCAGATTGAGTTTCTGGAGCATCACATTTGTGGGGTCAATTAAACGCTCAAAATGGCCAGAAAAAGAGAACTTTCATCTGAAACTCGACAGTCTATTCTTGTTCTTAGAAATGAAGGCTATTCCATGCGAGAAATTGCTAAGAAATTGAAGATTTCCTACACCGGTGTGTACTACTCCCTTCAGAGGACAGCACAAACAGGCTCTAACAGGTACTATTTAATGAAGATGCCAGTTGGGGACCTGTGAGGCGTCTGTTTCTCAAACTAGAGACTCTAATGTACTTATCTTCTTGCTCAGTTGTGCAACGCGGCCTCCCACTTCTTTTTCTACTCTGGTTAGAGCCTGTTTGTGCTGTCCTCTGAAGGGAGTAGTACACACCGGTGTAGGAAATCTTCAATTTCTTAGCAATTTCTCGCATGGAATAGCCTTCATTTCTAAGAACAAGAATAGACTGTCGAGTTTCAGATGAAAGTTCTCTTTTTCTGGCCATTTTGAGCGTTTAATTGACCCCACAAATGTGATGCTCCAGAAACTCAATCTGCTCAAAGAAGTGCCCATCCAACCAATCCAACTTGTGGGAGCTGCTTCTGGAAGCGTGGGGTGCAATTTCTCCAGATTACCTCAACAAATTAACAGCTAGAATGCCAAAGGTCTGCAATGCTGTAATTGCTGCAAATGGAGGATTCTTTGACGAAAGCAAAGTTTGATGTAAAAAAAATCTTATTTCAAATACAAATCATTATTTCTAACCTTGTCAATGTCTTGACTCTATTTTCTATTCATTTCACAACATATGGTGGTGAATAAGTGTGACTTTTCATGGAAAACACAAAATTGTTTGGGTGATCCCAAACTTTTGAACGGTAGTGTATATATATATATATATATATATATATATATATATATATATACATATATATATATATATATATATATATATATATATATATATATATATATATATATATATATATATATATGTAACCCGCACTTTGCGTTCGGCCGTCGTCTCCCTACACGCCCTGGGACTCTGCGTTGTGTTTGTTGTAGTATTATGTTTGCGTGGAAAAGGAAGGAGGCGGAGGCTTGGGATCGTGGCTGAGACCTGGACACTTTATTGGCACTCGCTTACACTTCACCTCTCATCAATCAGCTGGCCGCTGGCCTCATCATGCTCACAGCTTCCGGCAGAAGAAACAAAAAAACATTTGATCAACGTAGCCTTTTGCCCGGGACAAGACTTAGGGGTACGGTGTTGCAAAAGGGACAAACATCGCCATTTGCGGCATTCCCAGGGGAACATACAGCGTAACAGTGCCACCCTGTGGCGAATTCACATTACTACCTTACATCTACCCCTTCTTTAATTGATGGCGTCCCAGCCATCAGACCAAACAAAAAAAAAACAAATAAAACTTGTGAGCATAAACATTAAAACAGATCACACTGAAAGTGACGTATTAATACCCTGAGTTGCATATGAAATGTAGATGTGTAAATGCAATCAAAGTAAATAAACCATTAATAAAACTTGTTTTTTTTTTTTTTCGTGGATTATACGTGCCTTGCTACTCTCTCTGCTATGGCCCTCTGCCACAATGTCCAGCCCCTCTCTATCTTCTGCTGTTCCTCTTTTGATCTCACCACCTGTGACTCGTAAGGCAGTTTCTTTGGGGGACGTCGAGTTCTCTGTGGGTTCCTCCTCAAGCTGGGGCCATCAAGTGCGTTGGTGTCACTGACATTTATGTCCTCTTCCCCCCCTTGACTCACTTTTTCGGCTTCCTCCCCCATTACCTCCATGCCATCCACCTCCCAGTCCCCCATGTCAGACTCAACTCCTGCACTTGTTGCTGCACCAGCCCGCTCCACCAGAAGAAACATACACTGTGTAAGAAGGTTGCGGTGAACCACGCTCTCTTTTTCACCATCCTCTGTTCGGACCACATACACAGGTATACTGGGTTGTTTCTTCACCACAATGTATGGGCGTGACTCCCATCTGTCTCCCAGTTTCTGCCGTCCCTCCACATGACATATTTTGACCAAGACTCTGTCCCCTGGGCTGAAACCTTGACTCTTTGCTTTTTGATCATAGTACCTTTTCTGCTGCTCTTTTGCATGTCGCGAGGCCTGGTTAGCCTGAGTATAAGCTTCCGACAGACAGTCATGCAGGGTCTGGACATATTCACTATACTCACATGGCTCTTTGGTGGTAGAAAGCCCAAAAATCAGGTCGACTGGGATTCGTGGATGTCTACCAAACATTAGGTAATACGGTGTGTACCCAGTAGAGTCATGTTTTGTGCAGTTATACGCATGTGTCATTGCATCCACATACTCATGCCAGCGGGGTTTCAGGTGAGGCTCTAGTGTCCCCAGCATGTCCATGAGAGTCCGGTTGAACCTTTCGGTGGTGCCGTTACCCTGGGGGTGATAGGGGGTTGTGTGTGTCTTAGTGACACCAGTACACTTACACAGCTCTTTCACCACAGCACTTTCAAAATTACGCCCTGGTCTGCATGTAGTTTTGCTGGGAATCCAAACCGACAGAAAAAGTTCTTCCACAGTACCTTCGCCACTGTACAGGCTTTTTGGTCTTTAGTGGGATAGGCCTGGGCATACCGGGAGAAGTGGTCAGTGACAATAAGCACATTTTCTATGCCTCCCTTTGATTTCTCCAGAGTCAGAAAGTCTACACACACAAGTTCCATAGGAGCGCTGCTGTGAATACTGACCAGGGGAGCCCTGAGGCCTGCAGTTGGAGTCTTTCTGAGGCAGCACCTTTCACACTGCTCACACCAAGCCTTGATTTCCTGGAACATCTTAGGCCAGTAAAATCTCTCCCTTATCATCTGCAGCATTCTCTCAAACCCTAAATGCCCTGAGTCATCATGAAGTGCAGTCTTGACGGATCTGTGAAATCTCTCTGGTAGTACCAGCTGCTCTACTACTCCCCTTTGTCAGTCTTGGACCTGACGATACATTATTCCATCCCTTACTAATAACCTCCGCCACTCTTTTAAGAGAAGGAAAACCTGCCTGCCACCACCAATCCTCTCGCTGCGGCTCGGTTTTTGGTTCACACTTTTAAAGTGCAAAACAGGGCCGATTACAGCATCCTCTTTTTGCCCTGCACGAATCTCCTGTTTTGTCAATGCAGGTAGAGAGTCCATCCCCACATCTTGATAGGATTCACCGAGCGTGTGTGACAGAGGTTCTTGATGCTCAGGTCCCTCTGAAGTGGAGCTTTCCAGTTGTTGGGGAGATTGTTCCTCTACACACCTTTGTACTTTGGCTGCTACAAGCTGAGGGCAGGTTTGCAGGACTTGGGTGACCTCCTGGTTAGACAGCCGGGAGAGGGCATCAGCGTTCGCATTATTCTGTCCCCTTCGATACTGCACATCAAAATCAAATGCTGACAGCCGAGACACCCACCGCTGACCTGTAGCATCCAATTTTGCAGACGACATGACATACTTGAGGGGGTTATTGTCTGTCTGGACTGAGAACTTGCGCCCATATAGATGGTTATAGAACTTGTCGGTCACTGCCCATTTCAGAGCGAGGAACTCTAGTTTGTGTGCAGGATACCTCGTCTCTGCTGGGCTCAAGCCTCTGCTGCCATAAGCTATGACTCTCTCGACTCCGTCCTGAACTTGGGCTAATACAGCACCAAGCCCCTCCCCCGAGGTGTCAGTCTGGAGCAGAAAGGGTAGTCTGTAGTCTGGATAACTTAACACAGGAGCAGTTGTCAATCTTTCTCTCAGTGACTGAAAAGCCTCCTCACACTCATCAGTCCAGACAAAGGGCGGGTCAGACACTAACCTCTTCTTCCCCCCTCTCCATTTCTTTCTAGGGTCACCAGCGGTAAGGCGGTACAGGGGCGCGGCTAAGGTGGAGTAACTGCACACAAACCGCCTGTAATATCCGGTGAATCCCAGGAACTGAAGCACCTCTTTACGATTCGTGGGCCTCGCCCAGTCCTTGACTCTGCTGATCTTCTCTGGGTCTGTCCTGATGCCCTCCGCAGACACCAGGTGACCCAAGTAGTGCACCTCCTTTCTCACAAGCTGACATTTGGAAGGCTTCAACTTCAAGCCATGCTCCTTCAGTCGATCGAACACCAGCTGCAGCCTCTCCAGATGCTCATCAAAGGTTTTAGAGAATATGATCAGATCATCAAGGTAGATCAGGAGATGGGTGAAGTTCAGATCGCCAAAGCAGCAGGTCATGAGTCTCTGGAAGGTGGACGGAGCGTTTTGAAGGCCGAAAGGCATTCTGTTGGCTTCAAACAGCCCCATGGGAGTACTGAATGCTGTTTTGTGTTTGTCCTGCTCCGCCACCTCTACCTGCCAGTATCCAGATGTGAGATCAAGTGTTGAGAAATACTTTCCTTGACCCAGAGCCTCCAGGGCCTCCTCTATTCTGGGCAGTGGAAATGCATCTCTTGTGCTGCAGGTGTTAAGCCTTCGGTAATCGATGCATAATCTTAGTGATCCGTCTTTCTTGGTAACAATCACTACTGGCGAAGCATATGGACTCTTACTAGGCCTGATAACCCCTGCTGTTTCCATTTCTGTCAGCAACTTCCTCACATCCTGCCACTGTGAAGGGGGAATCTTGCGGTACGGGAGTCGAAAGGGCTTTGAGTCGACCAGGGGGATTTCGTGCTGCACTGTTTTTGTGTGGCCGTAGTCCATTGAGTGCTGTGAGAACACCCCCATATTCCTCTCTACAAGCTCTTTTAGGAGGGCGCGCTGGTGCTCATTCTCCACTGCTGCTTCACTTATGTCCACCCCACCACTGCTCACAATTTGGTTCAGACACAGGTATGTCTCTTTGTTCTCCTCATTTTGATGACAACCCTGTTCCATGGCTGAAAAATCCACAACACTGTCCACCAGGAAGGCGCTGGCCAGCTGTGTGTGTGGTTTGATTGTGACAGTTTGTTGGGGCAGGTTCATCACTCTGACAGGAGCACAGCCTTTCTTCACATCTGCAAGAACTTTGGCGACCATAAGGTCCTGGGGAAGCCGAATGGAGGCGTGGCCTTCAATTAGCGCTGTGTATGTCTTTCTTTGTGGGCCAGCTTTGATTTTGCACATTAAGTCCATCTCTTTCCCTCTCGGGATGCGTATTTTACGGCCAGTGTACACAGCAGGGCCCACCATGTCGTCTGTTCCTGTATATTCAGTGTCGCCAGTTTCCAGTAAAGCTGTGTACCACTCTGGATGGCTTTCCTTCACCCACTGAAGATATTGCTCCCCATAGGTTGCTTGGAGGTGCCTCCTGGCGGCACGGACGACATTAGTTCCCACAAGCAGTGGGACGGAGGAGCGATACTCGGAGTCAGGGACAACAAAAGCCGGCACACTCTGGAACTCTTTCCCCAGCACTTTCAACTTAATGCACAGGACACCAGAGTAAGGCACATCCTGACCTGCTGCACCTGCTATGGGTATTTTAGAGGGCTGTAGTTTCTGTCCATGGAGGTCAGGGTGGTTGCACCAGTATCCGTGAGTAATACTGGTTACCTGAGAGCCGGAATCGATAAGAGCCCTGCACTTTAATCCATTGACTTCCACCCCACCCTCATTCCTGGGACCCACAAGAGGAATGTCCTCTACTCCATCATCAGTATCGCTCACCTGCAGTGGGGGGTCTTGCTGCTTGCCCATGGTTGCCCCAGTTACCACAGGCTCTAGGCGTTTAAATGCTGCGTTGAGTGGGGCGTGGTGCTCTCCGCGGAGGTCGCAGGCTGGGGTCGGTGAGTCCAGGGCGGACTGGGATATGGGAGCACCGCTCGACATACTCGGGCTATATGCCCTTGCTTCCCACACCGGTAGCAAACAACACTGGAGCCCTGAGTAACTGTTCTGGGAGATGGTTGGGGCCTTAGTGGGGGTGCAGGGGCTGGTGCAGGGGTAGGTGCAGCAATTCTCAACTCAAGGTGAGCCAACTTGGTCATCTGTTCTTCTTGGCTAAGAGCTAATTTCTTGACCATATCTTTAAGCTCTGTCCACTCTGAAGTGTGTTTTGACCTCTCTGACCTCATATTGGTATCACATTCTGATGTGACCTGCACCTGGGTGAGCGCTTTCTTTGTCTTGTGTTGTGACTGGAACTTCTGAGTCTCTTTTACAAGGTTTCTAAGCTCTGCTTGCAGCTCCCGGAAACTCAAAAGCCTGGGCTTCATTGGTGCGATTCTTGCATACACCATCTCATCCATAAGCCCTCTTAGAAACTGTCGAGTGAGTTTACTATCACGATCAGGAAATTGCCTGCCCCCTCTCTGACTTTCCTCTACCGCTCTCAGTGTTGCCTCCAGAGCAATAGCATAAGAGCAGGCAGACTCTCCGGACCTCTGGCTGCGCTCATAGAAGTCGGCTAGTGGATCAAGTGAGCCTTGTGTGTCGCTGTATTCAGCCCTGAGCTCCTCATACGCCTTCTCTGGAGTCTGGTCGTGGGGGGGTAGGTTCAGGACTAGCTTCCTGGCCTCACCGCTCAGGTGTCGCACAACAGTCGAAAAGCGGAGGTGCGTGGGGAGCTCGATTGCCTCCAGAAGGTACTGCATATCACGAACCCAGTCTTCTACAAGTAGTTTGCTGTCTGGATTGCCAGTGAAGATTTGGACATCTTTTACCTGATGAGTTTGCATGAACCCACCATATGCAGCTGGTGGAAGGGTTGTGTTGGCTGCGGCTCTGACGGCAGCATTCATTGGGGGCTCATACGGACGTGGGTGCATGTGCGGGGTGGTGGATGGGTGTGGTGGAGGGTGTTGTGGGAGTGTGTTGTGGTACATGACAGCTCGAGGGTCTGAGGCAGGGGCTGTGTGGTTAGGGGCTACATGTTGCACTGCTAGTGGGGTGGTCACCTCTTGGGGGTAGAGGGCAGCAGGCTGTGACATATACAGCTGGGGGATTGATCCATGCTGCAAACTTTGAAGGGTCTGGCCAGTAGAAGAGGGGTAGCTCATAATGTTCATCATTGGTGGCATTTGAAAGCTTGGCATGAGGGCCTGGGGCACAGGGGGATTATATGCAGGACCAGTGTAGACCTGGGGTTTAGGCTCGGCAGCAGGGCTTTGGTAAGGAGGGGTGTCTGGGTGAGTCATGGTCGGCCGCTGTACAGTTTGCATTTCCGTGGAGGTGGGGCACGAGAGGCTGTGAATGGGCAAAGGGTGTCTGTGCTGGTTCACACTGGCTTGGGCCAAGGGATTAGGTTCCACTAATATCTGTACAGCTGGAAGGGATGCACTGGGCAGGCTGTAGTCTGGCCTGCTGTTTCGGTGGATTGGTTTGGCAGCTGGGCTGCTGTCAAAACATAGTGAGGGTGCTTGCATTGGAGCTCTAGAGGCTGGCAAGGTGGGTGCATGAGCTGGAGTGGAGTAGTGAATAGGGTAAGGTGACAGTATTGGGGGTGGTGGAGTGAGTGGTGCACTTAGTCCTGGGTATGGGGGCTGCTGACTGCTGTGGTGGTCTTGAGGGAGGATCAGCTGTTGGGTGGTGGTGGGGCTAGTGAAGTAGTTGTTAAGCTTTGGCCTCACTGATTGCTGTTGATTTGCAGCACTGGTGGTTGTTACGCCCTTGCTTGAAAGGTGGGGTTGTGTCTGGGCTGGAGTGTCACAGTTGTGGCTGGCTGTGGGCATCGGGGGCAGTTGGGAACCCAGTGTGGCAGCAGGGGCACCTTCTTGCTTTGACTGATAAACTGCATAGTCACTGAACATTTTGATATATTTTTTTCTAAATCACTATGACTGGTGTAACTGTTGGTGTCAAAAAGATGACTATTAATGATTCACTGTGTTCACAGAATAAGTTTAGCTGTGTATGCAAAATCTCCCCTTTTTTCCAGTAAATATATCAAAAAACAATAATCACTATCAACTCAAAACTCACATTAAACTTGAGTCAAAATCAGATGGTCAATACACAACCCTTAACCAAAACCAAAAAATTATGAATGATATATATCAGCATAATGTTAAACACAGTGTTCCTATAGCAGGATCTCACATAGCACACTTTTACACAACTCAAATAACAGTTAAGTTTATCGAAATATCATAAAAAGTCTTCAAATGGATATAGCAAGCTTTCAACAGTCTTTAAAGGATATTTGAAGAGGTGAGTATCTTGCCAATGCTGCAGCGCCGATGACAGTAATTCAGTCCACCACACTGTCCAGTCACTGAAGGTAACGCAGTTCAATGCAGCAGCAAAGGCGAGGACGCGAGTCTCTGTATCTCCTTGGATCTCGAAGCACCACGATCCGGGTCACGGCACCATGATGTAACCCGCACTTTGCGTTCGGCCGTCGTCTCCCTACACGCCCTGGGACTCTGCGTTGTGTTTGTTGTAGTATGATGTTTGCGTGGAAAAGGAAGGAGGCGGAGGCTTGTGATCGTGGCTGAGACCTGGACACTTTATTGGCACTCGCTTACACTGCACCTCTCATCAATCAGCTGGCCGCTGGCCTCCTCATACTCAAAGCTTCCGGCAGAAGAAACAAAAAAACATTTGATCAACGTAGCCTTTTGCCCGGGACAAGACTTAGGGGTACGGTGTTGCAAAAGGGACAAACATCGCCATTTGCGGCATTCCCAGGGGAAAATACAGCGTAACAGTGCCACCCTGTGGCGAATTTACATTACTACCTTACATATATATATGATTCTGTAGAGCCGAAGGAACGGAGAAGACCGTAGGTTCACACTTTAGCCGTGTAGGCAACTTTCTTTAATCCACGGTAAATCAGCGAGACAAACAAAACCCACAGCTCGACTGAGCGGAGGTGGCAAGAATAACCAGAAAACTGGCTGGACAACCATAACTTAACCCTGCGTTAACCTGCCAGGGCAACCATGACTTAACCCTTAGTTCCTGGGTTGAATTCTGTCCCCAATACGTGTCCACCACATGAGCCCCCCCAGAATTCGCCCTAGTAATCGAAGTCAGGCAGGCGCGGGTGGACGACAGGCCGTCCGCGGCGGCTCCGGATAACAGGGGCCGGAGTGTCTGTGGGAGGCATTGACGCGGGCCTGTGGAGGTCGGCCTGAGGAGCAGAAGAGGCAGCTCGGGCCTCCACGGGGGGAGGAGGCGGAGCCGGGGGACGACCGCGACGAGGAGGTTGGGCTAACTCCAACGGCTGCGTCAAGTCCAGGTGTGCGGGTTTAACTCGGTCCACTGAAACATGCTCGGCCGTGCCCCCAAAATCCACCACCAGGTGCTTAGTTCCCCGTTCCAGGACGCGGAAGGGGCCGTCATAAGGGGGTTGCAGAGGGGGGCGGTGTGCGTCGTGACGGATGAACACGTAGTCCGCTGACTGCAGACCTGGGGGCACCTGGGACACCGGAGCGCCGTGTTGGGCGGTAGGGACGGGTGTGAAAGCTCTGACCCCGTCCAGCAAGGAGGCTCGTTGGTCCACAGCTGACCAGGGACGCGTTGCATTGGGCATGAAATCGCCTGGGACTCGCAGCGGCGTGCCGTACACCAGCTCCGCAGAGGAGGCTTGTAGGTCTTCCTTCGGGGCGGTCCGCAGGCCCAGCATGACCCATGGGAGCTTGTCAACCCAGTTGCAGTCCTTGAGAGTAGCCCGAAGCGCAGCCTTCATGGACCGGTGGAAGCGCTCACATAGGCCGTTCGCCTGAGGGTGGTAGGCGGTAGTGCGATGAAGCTTGACGCCCAGAGCCTCACCCACAGCATTCCATAGCTCTGAGGTAAACTGTGGCCCACGGTCAGATGAAAGGTCGGAAGGCGTACCGAAACGTGAGACCCACGACCCAATAAAAGCCCGGGCCACATCAGCAGACGTCGTGGATGCCAGGGGAACAGCTTCAGGCCAGCGCGTAGTCCTGTCCACCACAGTGAAGAGGTAGGTGAACCCATGGGAGGGGGGTAGGGGACCAACCAGGTCGACGTGGACATGGTCAAATCGTCTCTCCGGCACTGCGAAGCGTTCCAGGGGCGCCTTAATGTGGCGGTGTATCTTAGCCCGCTGACAGGCAACACACGAGTCGGCCCACGCTTTCACGTCTCTCTTAAGTCCCTCCCACACAAACTTAGCAGAGGTCAGGCGCACGGATGGCTTACCGCCTGGATGAGAGAGGCCGTGCACAGCTTCAAATACGGGGCGTCTCCAGCTGTGCGGGACGATGGGCCTGGGCTGTCCTGTGGAGACGTCACACAGGAGGGTGACACCTGTGTCGCTGAAAGGAACGTCCTGCAGGCGGAGCCCCGTGTCGGAGGCCCGGAGACGGAGGATGCTCGGGTCCGTGGCCTGGTCAGCAGCCATCTGTGCATAGTCAAGGCCTAGGTGGACCGCTCCAATCACTGCCCTAGACAGGCAGTCAGCTACCTGGTTAGACTTACCAGCGACGTGCTGGATGTCGGTAGTGAATTCCGAAATGTAGGAGAGTTGTCGCTGCTGGCGAGCGGACCATGGCTCGGCCGTCTTGGACATGGCAAACGTGAGGGGCTTGTGGTCCACGTACGCAGTAAACTCGCGGCCCTCTAGCAGGAAACGGAAATGCCGGACGGCGAGCCAGAGACCGAGGAGTTCCCTGTCAAAAGTACTATACTTGCGCTCTCGGGGTGTAAGCTGGCGACTGAAAAAGGCCAAAGGCTGCCAAGCCCCCCCCACCCACTGTTCGTGAACCGCACCAACAGCATAGTCCGATGCATCCGTGGTTATGGAAATAGGCGCTGTAGGTGAAGGATGCGCTAGCAGGGTAGCCTGGGAGAGCGCAGCTTTAGTCTCGGTGAACGCACGGTCCCGCTCTGCTGTCCAGTCGACCGCCTGGTTGGGGGACATGCCTTTCAGCGCCTCGTACAGTGGCCGGATGATAAAGGCGGCTCGAGGAATGAAGCGGTGGTAGAATGTCACCATCCCGATGAACTCCCTGAGCGCACGAGCTGTTTGGGGGCGCGGAAAGGCCGCCACCGCTTCCACCTTTGAGGGCAGGGGGACTGCCCCGTCCCCGGTGATGCGGTGCCCGAGGAAATCAATGGCTGTCAGCCCGAACCGGCACTTCGCCGGGTTGACGATCAGCCCATGCTGGCTGAGGCGTGTGAAGAGGGCATGAAGATGGGACAGGATAGCGGTCAGGCGTGGTGGCGTCATTTAGTCGGCGGTAGTCCCCGCATGGGCGCCAACCTCCATCAGGCTTAGCGACGATGTGGAGTGGGGACGCCCACGGGCTGTCAGAGCGGCGGATGATCCCCATGCGTTCCAGGTGCTCGAACTCAGACTTGGCAATGGCGAGTTTGGCGGGGTCGAGACGCCTGGCTCTGGCGTAGACCGGGGGCCCCTTCGTAGTAATGTGATGCTCCACCCCATGCTTAGCGGTGGGTGCAGAGAAGGTAGGCTGGGTGAGGTCAGGGAACTCAGCGAGGAGGCGGGTGAACTTGTCTGCCTCTGAGAGAGAGTTGGCTAGACCTGCATAGGCCGCTTCCCTCCGCGTACATGCGAAGGAGGAGAAGGTTAAGGCATCGACCAGACGGCTGTTCTGAATGTCCACTAGCAAACCGTAAGCGCACAAAAAATCAGCTCCGAGGAGGGGAAGCGTTACATTGGCCATGACGAACTCCCACGTGAAACCAGTGTAGAGCCGAAGGAACGGAGAAGACCGTAGGTTCACACTTTAGCCGTGTAGGCAACTTTCTTTAATCCACGGTAAATCAGCGAGACAAACAAAACCCACAGCTCGACTGAGCGGAGGTGGCAAGAATAACCAGAAAACTGGCTGGACAACCATAACTTAACCCTGCGTTAACCTGCCAGGGCAACCATGACTTAACCCTTAGTTCCTGGGTTGAATTCTGTCCCCAATACGTGTCCACCACAATTCCGTATTTTAAGGAACGGTTGGCAACCCTAAGTGTAACCTTTATATTCTGGTTACGACTTCAAAGCAGAAACCCCACCCACACAGATACGTCGGGTTCAGGCGACAAATGTCCCGTTTATTCATGTCTGGCAATGAGTCAAAATAAGGTGGTCAAGTTCGAGGTACAATATTGTAGCGAATTCGGGGGACAACACAATCACAGGAACTGCCGCGGCCGGGAAGCGAACCCGTGTCGCCCGCACTGCAGGAGACATCGCTAACCGCTAGACTAAAGGGTCAGACCTACGAGCTAGCGGCCAGCGTGTCTTCTTATCCATGCACGTTACACTATGCATAGTACTCCAGTTCCGTCTTCGCCACAATCGTCTCGGGAAGGGCGACTAGTCTAGTTAAACAATGTGATCGTGTATTTTGAATGATACAGATGTACATACTACCTAACGAACCCACACCCCGTGAACCCGTTTTCTAAAGTACGACAGTCTACTAGCTAACATGTTAGCATGCAAAGAACAAAACACAAAATGTATTACACAGAAGAAGATACGCAATAAACATACCTGGCAGTGAATCAAAATAACAGTCGGTTAAGTTAGAGCTACAATATGCATAGTACTTCAGCTCCTGTACGTGAAAATAAAATACAGTCAGAAGTTTGTTTAGAATGTTCGCGACAGCCATTCGCACCTCAACATTTCAGAAAGTGTTCAACTAGCGTCAATATAGTCGATAAAAATGAGCAGAATAAACATTCACACTGTCTGAACTCCATGCAGTGTGATCTACGTACGTTCATAAGGCACTTTACAGTTAGATACAACTTGTAAGCAGATTATGACATATCATATCACACATAGCTCTCAAGTTAGCAGAATTCCAATGCATGAGATTTGTTGGCGGACGGATGGACGGACAGACAGGGCGGTCAAAAACGAAGAATACAGTTATTTATCTATTTGTTTGGTTGTTTGATTAACAAAAAACGAAGAATACAATTATTATTATGCATTTATTTGTTTTTTTAATAACATATTCTACACAAACATTTAGACAACAAAAACAGTCCGTACATTCAGAGAAAACTGCATCATAGACAGCACGTACACAGTACAACCACAACGCGCAGTACCGGCATAGGACCGCAAGGCGTCCTTCGCGTTGCACAACATACAACGGCCAAGTAAATAAGCTATAGCAGCAGAGTAATAAAGCTGAGTTACTTATATGATCTATAATAAGGAGGGCTGTGGATGCTGTCGCTGTGGTCGAGCTTTTCTCGTTATTATATTCACCTTCTTAAGCTTTTTTTTAGAAGTTCTCAATTGAGTGCGAATCTAAATGAGGGGTCCTTGACCATAATCACTGAGCTGAGTGTTCTGTCCACGTCAAGGCTGGCTCTGAAGTCAGTTTTGTTTTTACGGACAAGACTGAAATGTCTCTTTTCGTCCGTATTGCTGTGAGGAATCACAAGCAACAAACATGCTAGTTGCGATAGGCGACCAAATTGATTAATAGCGGATCCTTGCACCTTTGTATTCAATAGAACAGCCATACCACATCCATCCGATGGTACACTGCGGTGGTGCTACCATCTTAAGTCTCCAGCTTGATCTCTGCTTTGTTCCACACATGCTGTGGAATTTCTTCTTTTTGCAAACTTTGATAGTCCATAAATTCCTCCCAGAGCTTGTCAGTGGCGCTGTCATCCCACTGTAGATGCATATTGAATTTGTGTGCGATGAACTGCACACTCTCAAAACCATGTAAAGCACAGTGATCAAAGTCAATGAATTGAGCGTGTGACAACAGCTCATCGCCTAGTGGAAAGTCTGTCTTGAGATATTCCACAGTTGCAACGTAGAAAGAGATCCCGGCACTGTAGAACTTACTAATATCTGTGTTACTGACGTCACCATTTTCAATCAGATTTCGCAGCTTGCACTGAGTTGTAAAGCCAATGAATATCTTCTTGTTTGGCTTGACCTTACTGCAGTCGATGTGCATTACATTGCTATGTTTCTGTAATTCTACATGAGCCAATACATTTCTATATCAATTTTTTGAGCATATTTTCCACCTGACTATGCATGACATGAATGCAGGTGTCCTCACATTGAGAAAATAAGTTCACTTCAGTGAATGACGGCAATACAGCCTGGTAAAAGAGTAGATACACTTCAGACATATGATTTTGGAAATTATTACATAGTCTCTTGAATCATGGGATTTGCACTGGGCCATTCGTAGAGGCAAAGTAACTTTTCAGGGCAGGAAACGGTTTCAAGACCCTTTCAATCGCAGTTTGCAAACTCAGCCAGCGAGTTGAGATGTGTTTTAGAATGGCTCTGTATTCAACATCACAAAATTTGCAGTAGCTAGCTAACTTGTTCTTCCTCTTGCTTGACTTGTCAAAGTAATAGAACAGATCAATAGCTAAATCTTCAACATCAAACACTATGCAGTTAGTAAACCCACTACCCCGTTTCTTGGCTGCATTCTTCGGCAGTCCATCGAAATGATGATGACTGTGATGCAGTTTAAGCTCAGCAAGCACGCCTGTGGGCCATCAGGCCCGCATTAGAGTGACAATAACATCCACATTTGTTACAGACAAATGTTGTTTGAGTTGCTCTGTTATGTCTTGCATGGTGGGCCTTAAAGTGTTTGACACTGTTGATAGACACTGTAGAAAGTGTTAGAGACTTATGGCTGCCCCCAGAAACTTATCAGCATCATCAGACTTTTCCACGATGATATGACAGGGAAAGTATCAATTGGAGGAGACATCAGTGATGATTTCAACATTAAGTATGGAGTGAAGCAGGGATGTGTGCTTGCACCGACCCTATTCACATTATATCTCGCTGCAGTCCTAGAAACAATGTCAGCCAACTTGAGAGATGGCTTGTACATGAGGGCCCGAAGAGATGGAAACTTCTACAATCTTGCGAGACTCAAGGCGTCTACCAAAAAAAGTGAACTCTGTGTTCGAGAGTTCTCTATGCAGATGACTCGGCTCTGGTTGCCAATGATCCTGGAGAAATGCAAGAAATAATAGACCACTTCTCTTCAGCAGCTACCCTCTTTGGACTGAAGATCACCATCTCCAAAAGAGAGCTTCTGTACCAGCCTCCCTCTCAGAATAGCCTCAAAGAAGGTCATCCCAGTATTTTGTTTAATGGAGCAACTCTGAACACCTCTGAGTGCTTTACCTATCTGGGCAGTGCTTTGACAGATACAAACTCCTCTGACTTAGAAGTGGACAGAAGAATCCAAGTGACCACAAAAGCCTTTGGTGCTCTCCACAAACGACTTTGGCCCCACCATGAAATCAGGCTGACAACAAAGATCAAGGTCTACAACACAGCTGTTCTCCCATCTCTACTATACTCCACTGAATGTATGACCCTGTATCGCAAGCACATCAAGAAGCCCACCAGCATACAGCTCCAACATCTGTGAAAGCTTGAAAGCTGCTGCGAATCAGATGGGAAGACAAGGTGCCTGACATGGAAGTATTGAGATGTACTGGTACTGTCAATGTTGAAGCCCTAATAACAGCCTCCCAGCTCAGATGGGCCGGCCACGTGAGAAGAATGCCAGACAACCGCCTACCAAAAGAGGTTTTCTATGGGGTGCCAGGGGGAAAAGGAAGCAGGGAGGCCAGATGTGCTCAAGTGGCACATGAAGATCTGCAGCATAGATGACTTCAGCTGGGAGACAGTGGCCCTGGACAGACAGAGATGGCACTCCACAGTAAGGCAATCGAGAACAGCTGTTGAACAAAAGAGACAAGAAGCCTTGGCTGCATTATGAATGATATGACAAAGGCATCCTGTTACATAGATGTTGGATTTTCCCACAGAAGCCTGGTTTTCACTGAATTATGGCATCCCATGTTGACTGATGCATTGTCCATTACAAAGGAAATGCAATTACTCCAGGGGATGCCATGTTCTGTCATTACATTGTTGACTTTGGGGTAAAGTGTCTCAGCATCTCCATTATTTGTAGAGCACATGTTCAAAAACCTATGCGAGACTTGAGTGTGATGCTTTATGTCCAAGAGCCGTACAGTCCCTGGGTTTATTTTTTTTGAGACCAGAGTCGTTGTTCCTATCCATGCCCATTGAATATGGACCTTCTTTCATTGATGCAATAGTAGGTGCAAGGAAATGTGGTGCTAGTGCATCATTATTTATACAGGATGTCTTTGTTGCAGCGGAGGCATAACCGTTAGCAATTTCACTGTCTGGAAAGGCAGCTGACTAAAGGCCCGATGTGGTTTGCTGTGGCGATTGGAAAATTGTGTTCCACGAGAAAATTAGAAAATAAAACCTCGGCCTTGGTAATCTTGTCTTGCAGTGGTGAAGCGTTTGGTAAAAAGAAGGTCTGCAACGAAGCCATACCCACCATGGCTTGTTTCTTCTCTCTGTGCTCCTTGCCATTGATGTGACGTTCAACATCTGTTCGTCCTTGGTGAGCACAGCTTAGAGATCTTTTGCAAATGTCACCGAAAAATTTGTAGACGTCCAGTTTGTCTTGATGAATGCATCCATAGTCAGTAGATGACTTTATCCATTCACTTTTGAATTTGGTTTTATATGTGTGCGCACCACTTAACTTTTGTTTCGACATTTTTGCTAGCTGTCGCAAACATCAAGCGGCACAAGCTGTAAGCCCACAGTTGAGGAGCAAGATCGAGGAATGCTCAGCCAATTAGATTTTACCTTGTTCATGTATCCCCGTTACTTTGGACAGTTGACCCCAAGTATTTAAACTCATATGCCTTCATCACCTCTACTCCTTGTGACCTCACCATTCTGCTGTCCTCCCTCTCGTTCACGCATAGGTATTCCACCGTGCTCCTGTTGACTTTCATTCCTCTTCTCTCCAGTGCATACCTCCACCTCTCCAGGCTACACAAAGAAATAAGAAATTGGGTGGCACAGTGGTTAGCGTGGTCGCCTCACAGCAAGAATGTCCTGGGTTCAAGCCCCGGGGTAGTCCAACCTTGGTGGGTCATCCCGGGTCGTCCTCTGTGTGGAGTTTGCATGTTCTCCCCGTGTCTGCATGTGTTTCCTCTGGTGGCTCCGGTTTCCTCCCACAGTCCAAAGACATGTAAAGTGTGTGTGTGTGTGTGTGTGTGTGTGTGTGTGTGTGTGTGTGTGTGTGTGTGTGTGTCTCGGGCCTGTGATGGCCTGCAGGGTGTCTCCCCACCTGCTGCTCAATGACTGCTGGAATAGGCTCCAGCATCCCTGCGACCCTGGCCTGAGAGCAGGATAAGCGGTTCAGATAATGGATGGATGGATGGACATTAAACATCATTCCCTTGTGAATATAAATGGAATAGTTTGATGTACTTCATACAAATAAATGCAGGTAAAACACATTGAGGCCTCTCATTTGCATTTCAAATTGTTTTGGTGAAGCAAATGTTTTATAATCTCTTCCTTGTATTTTCTTTTTTAGTGAACATATTTTGTTGGCATTTTAGGAAAACAAACATTTTAGGAAAACAAACATTTTAGGAACATTTTAGGAAAACATAAAAAACGCATTAACATGAATTGTTCCTTTATTGAACCCGTCCAACCCCCCTTTCCGCTACCCCCACCACCATCACTTAGTCTTTTGAGCTCCTTATCTTAGGTCAAGGAAATACGACAATAATAACAAAAATACATTACTGTTAAGAATAATAGTAACAACAATAATAAATGAGGTACATTAGTTGCTGGGGAGAGGGACGTCTGGAGTGCCCTACTTAGCTTGCTGCCACCGCGACCGGACTCCGGAGAAGCGGCTGATGAATGAATGAATGAATGAATGAATGAATATTAGTGTAAAACAAAGAGATCAAGAAACACACACACACACACACACACAAGCATAAACGAGAGCAAAGTGTACTGCGTATATGTATGGGCCATTACAGTGCATAATATGTTGTTAGGAGATTTGAAGATTTTCACTGAACTGTAGGATTTAGCTGTTACGTTGTATTAATCATCTCATCTTGGTAGTCATTCTGGGGAAAGGGAGGTCAGACTCTTAACATAAGACATCAGAGGCTGCCAATGACTGTAAAATCTGTCTGTCAAACCTCGTATGGAGAATTTGATCTCTTCCAACTCCAAAACAGACATGGTATCACGCAGCCAGGAAGTAGGAGATGGGGGTAACGGTTTCTTCCACAGTTAAAGTATTCTCCGACGGGCTATTACAGAGGTGAATGAGATTATATTGGCTTGCTTTACTGACATGTGTTTGCCACCTTCAGGTATAGCAAATATAGCAGTCAGTGGGGATGGTTCAACTGCTTGTTCTTATATTACTGAAATGACTTGAAAGTAAGATTTCCAGTACACCCCCCCCCCCAGTCTCGGACATGACCAGAATATATGAGTGAGATTACGAGCAGCCTGAGAACATCTGTCACAGGTGTCAGCCATATTCGGGGATATCCTGACAAGTTTAGATTTGCTATGAACTATTTTGAATTGTATGAGTTGAAAATTTGCACAAGATGAACAAGATTTTATTTCTTTCAGCCCACCGGTCGTCAGGCGTGATAATGCCAAGTTCTGTTTCCCCTTCCTCGTATTTTCGTTTCGACGTCAACGCGCGAAATGAATGTTAAGAGGGAATCGAATAGCAGAGGTCACACTCGACGGTGCCTCAGCCAGACTGCGACCATGTTCTCAGAGGGGTGTCACACTAAGCACTGCACTGCATCTGAGCTGAACAGACTAGCTAGCAAAAAAAAACAAAACAAAAAAACCCGATTATATTTTAATTCGGAAAATTAATTCACATGTGACAACATTATTTTAGTTGTTTTTTATAGTTTTATTCCGTTTATTAAAACGTTAAAAAATAAAATGAAAATGTATAATAGAAGAAAACAAAAGAGAAAAACAAATCAAAACAAGCAAACGATATCATTGTAAACTACTAATAAGACACATTAGTCCCTAGCTAACGGGTCTCACCCTTTAGCCGAGCGGTTAGTGACGTCGCCTTGTGGTGCAGTACACCCCATATCGAATCCCGCACCGGGCAAGTAAATAACCGGTTACATTGGTGGCAGCGGTGGGATCCGGAAGTGGGCAGATCCTCAGAAGTCTCTTCGGAGCGCGGGAATAACAAAGCGCGAGGGCGCGCTTCCGGGGAGGGTGACGACTGTAAACTACTAATAAGACACATTAGCCCCTAGCTAACGGGCCTGACCCTTTAGCCGAGCGGTTAGTGATGTCCCCTTGTGGTGCACTACACCCCGTATCGAATTTCGCACCGGGCAAGAAAATAACCGGTTACATCATCATCATCATCATCAAACATTTGTTTCAAATCTCGGCAGTTCGAAAAGGAGTAAGCAGAAGTTAAAAAGCTTCTAGTCCTTCCTCCTTTTTTTTCCTATTCTAATATTTCAACAGTGAACTGTGCGATTCAAATGAAATCTCAATCATCTGCCACCACCATGACGCCTAGTAAATCAAACAAAGATCATTCATTCAGCAGAACAAGAACAAAGCCAGTGCAGAGCAAACATTGAAACAACTCAAGAACAACTCAAACAAGATGTCACCGCTCCATCCCATATCTGTTCAAAATATTATTTTTAAAGGGTCTTTGAAATGTGATTATTGATTCGCGTGTTTTCATTTCATCTCTGCAATTGTTTCATACCTTGACTCCATTGGTTGTGACACAATGATATTGTGCATTGTCCTTACTTGGTTTTGTTTAAACGTATATATTCCTCTCAGGTCATAATTGCTTCCCCTCAACTGGAACAACCCCTGGATACTGTTGGGTACTTTATGAGTTAATACTTTGTGCATTATTTGAGCAGTTTTAGAGTCCACCAGATCTTTGAATTTTAGTGTTTTGAGTTTGATAACGAGTTGGTTTGTTGGTTCTCTGTCACTGGCTTTGTTTACTACCTTTATGGCTCTTTTTTGAATAATGAAGACTGAACCCTGCAGTTTATGTTATGGATTTTACACCGCCAACTGGCGACCGGATAAAAATGGGTCCGTAAGGTTGCGTTATCATCAGCGGTCAGCTGATGACTGCTTATGGCATGAATCAGGCTTGTACTGTCTCATAAAGAATTTACTTGACTCACTGGATTTTATTTATGCTGCTGACATACGCGGGCACGGCTACTTTAAACCGTCCGCCATTAAAAGGCCACATAAAGTAGGCCTGTGTAATTTAGACAATGAATTGTGACGAGCAAAAAAAACAACAAAAAAAACAACAAAAAAACAACGCGGGTAAACATAAACTAGGGATTGTCTGACATCTGCTGGCCTAAAACAAAATTGCGTCTTTACTGGGTAGACGTCAGTTGACGTTTACCCGTATTGATAATGACTAGTCAATGTGCTAAAACAGAAAAAAACTGCTCACAACGGCAGTGAACATTGATTGAATTACCTATAATCTAAGACAACAAAAAAAAAGAAAATAACATACTAGCCTAAATTGTGTCGTCATAAAAATTCGCATGCCATTCAAACAATTTGATCAAAAAGGGTCGGGGACACAAAGGGGGAAATTAGCCATCGGCACTAATTAATGATTAACAACGGCGATTCGTGTGTTAGTTAACGATGAGCTATTCCACACTTCAACTTGTCGTCATGGGTTTCTCGGTAACGTATACATTTCCCCCCAGGTCAGATGACGTGGAAGTTGCCACCTTTCTTGAATTTTGTCGTTTAACCTTCCTCGAACTCTCTTGTGATTGGACACTCTCAAAAGCAACGACAACCAACAGCCAATCAGGAGTGAAGCGATGGCTCCCTAACAACGTTTTTTTTTATAATGGGCCCCCTCCCACCTCCCCACCCCCCCTTTTAGCAAACCCCGTGCTTTGCCTTTCGGATGACGTCACGGCTCCACACAGCAGATACGCACTGAATTATTTGAGACGCCGGAGGGTCGTTCAATGCGGTAAAAATAGAAAAACAATCAGAACATCTAAGAAGGGGTTTTTTTTTTGTCGGCGAAGAGAGAACCTCTGCTGTCCTCAACGGATAACGATATATGTATTTTTTTTCTGCCAAGGTGGGTGGTATACCGCTGTACGTAACTAATATTTAAAGTGGATATGAAAACGGGCGTTATGAACCTGAGGGGGTTTTTGGATAGTGGGCTATGCTAGTGGGCTGTGGCCTGCAGGTGCGACTTCTACTCGGCTAATTCTAACGGAATTTTTAAGACGGGACAGATCATCCACACAGCTCAATAGAGAATAATAGTTGGCACGTTTATTTAGCCTTTATTCAATTAGAAGTTATAATGATAATGGTGATACAAGCAGGGAAACAAACAAGCTAATCTTGTCAGCTGAACAACTGTAGTGGTAGACGCCAAGAAGAAAATACGGTGAGAAATTACATTAGACGATTAATGTGCCAAACAGATGACTGAAAAGGCTCAAATATGTGTATTGGGTCAGTTCTGTCGTAAATATCTGGCTTCATTTTGTGTGTGTGCGTGCCTGCGTGCGTGCGCCCGCGCTTGTATACTAGGGCTATAACTTTAAAAAAATGTACACACACATGTAAATATATATATATAATTAAAAAAATAAAATTAGTGGGGGAAGGGGCTGGTTGGAATTCTTGGAACTCAAGCTAATTGTGTCCAGTGGGGTGCTGTCATACGCAGCCATTGTCTTTGTCATGTGTTCAAACATGGAAACAAAGGATACATACTTGGACGCTGGAACGCGTGTTTTGAGATTACCCAAGTTTATTCCACAGCGAAATTAGCACCTTTTAAATAAGAAAAATGCTTTTTTTTGGTGCTAGTTTAAAAGAAAGCCAGGCCCATCCAGGTGTTCTTTTGTATCAAAATGATTTAAAATTAAAATCAAAAAGCCATTCTTTTGTTGATTTCTCCTTTGTATATACTCGCCAATATAGTAATACTGAATGAGTCTCTTTCCTTATTAAAAAGTGGAACTTGACTATAAGTACTGTTCTTTATCTAAAGTATTTCAGATTTGGAGTTCTTATCTGCTGTACTGAGAGATGGAAGGACATTTTAAGTCACATGTTGTTTTTTCTTTGTGTGTGAAATTTGTCTCATAATCCGTTGTCCAGGTAGTGTTTTTCATTGAACTATTCAGGAAATGCCTTCGTTTTGGTTTATGTTTTGTTTACTGTAAACTTTGGAAATGGCCTTCCCCTATTGTAAACTGTAAATGTGGTAAGTGTATTTCCCATTTCTTTTCAGGTCGATTTTCTTCCATCAAGTTAAAAAAAAAATACCATAAAGTTTGTGTGTGTGTGTCTGTGTGTGAGTGAGTGAATGACTTCCTAGAAACAAAATTACCTGGCTGGTTGTAGACCAGCAGACTCAAACATATGACATACACATGCAACCATGCATAACGAACGTAAACATCACACACACACACACACACACACACACACACACACACACACACACACACACACACACACACACACACACACACACACACACACACACACACAAGTCAGGGTAAAAACCTCAGATGGACGGAGGTTTATTTTGATACAGTAAGGTGTCCTTTGATAGGGGTAAAATTGTCCAAATCATCCTAGTTGGTAGTAGACAACTACTTTGTTTATACCATTTTCTTCTCAAATAATGCTACCCTCGTCACCCTTTAGCTGGGACTAAGGTTACGCAGCCAGCTAAGCTTTGGGAGAAATGGGTTATGTAATTTTACTGCTCCTTTCTGCTGAAGAAGCATCATATTTTTTTTATATTAACTCCTACAGATGTGTGTGTGTGTGTGTGTGTGTGTGTGTTTTATGTCTAGTCATTGGACATTATGTGGCTGCATTTGTCTAAATACTGACAAGAGACTCCTGTCGTTCTTACAGAGCAGGGTAACCATAGTTTCGTCATGTCTACCATTTGTCAGTAGGTTGAAGATAATTTTCCAGTGGCAAAATAGTTACCTGTCTTTTAAGTAGCTCTCGGTTTATGGCTAGGCTAAAGAAATTCACGTGTCGGTGCAGAAATAAGGGAACGATAGCTCAAATTTTTTTCCCCCATTTCCTCTTTGATTTATTTGATATTGTACGCTTTCAGATTATTTCACAACTTGGTCTTGATTCTAATCAGCACATTATCATTTGGTACAATGTACTTGTAGCACAAAAGCCATTTATTAATTATGACCAAACAAGGGCTATCAAGGTGATCAGAGACATACCGACATGTTAGGTTCTTGCATAGATAAGGATAATACCATTTAATATGTGCTGCAACTATTACAAAAGTACAGTGCAAGTGTCGTCAGACCACAATTTAACATGTAAGTATGTTATTTAGCTGCTGTGGACAGAGACCTCATTGTGTAGCCTTGCTACACAATAGAGGCTTAGCAGAAAGGAGTTGGTCTACTATTTAGATGTTTATGGTGTACATAAACAGAGCGTCAAGGAATTATGGGAAGGTTAGCAAAGTTGCCTCCTGCCTCTCATCTTACCGGCTCACTTTCCCTTGTCAAGGCATTAATACAGCTTCACAAAGGCAGGAAATATGTAGGTTATGATGATGTACGGGAAAGAACATTAGAGGCCATTAGTGCTTGTTTGAGCTTTACACCAGAACAAATTGCCTTAAGACACACGACATAACCAAGGTTACTACTGCAATAGCCTAAGAGTTAAAATGTGGTCATGGTGTCGGCTCTTCACTCGTCCGGCCTCGTAAATGTAGAATTCCACCGATTCATTTTAATCACGATTGTGTGGTTATGATTTCGAATTACTCTGTTTTTGCAGATGTTGCAAATGGAAATAGGTCTTTCACGTTATTGTGACTTTGTTATTGTGTATTTATGTTTAATGGGTTTGGGAAAAAAAACATCAGATGACTAAAATGAAACCGTGAAGACAATTCATGGTTTCATTTTAATCATCTGACATTTAAACTCTCAACAATGTTTTCCTCGTTTTGTTCTGAATGAAGCTTGTTACGTGTGAATGGGGAAAAGTAGAAGTCTAGCAATAACCTGAAATGATCGTTTATGTGAAGGGACATTTATATCATCATAATGGATGATGACTATAAGTCTAGATTACAGACACCTGTCATTTACCACAGGGATAACAACGTGAAAGCCGAGTCTTGATAGCGTGAGACTGCTTTCTGGATAAGTAGACTACACTACTCATTGTAAAGTGGTGGCAGTTGGTGTCTATGTTCACTACTTCCTTGTTCTGTTGTTCAGTATGGCCAACTTATCTTGTAATGCTACAGCACGATCACACGCCGTCTCCTATCACTCTGAAGTTTCGGTGTGGTTAACGCTTATCAAGATAATGATGTTTAATTTGGAATTAGAAAGGCCCATTGTTGAGGTAAAACCATTGTGTTGTAAGACCCACCGAAAACCCCGGAGTGTCTGTCCACAAAAATGGAAATAGTTTTCATCTATGTATTGTATTCTCTGTTTCTTTCTTGTATGAGTGACTGTAGAAAAGCATGGCTGTTTTGCCAGATAAGACATTTACATGCAGGGGTTGGCCAGAGATGTGATTGGATGGCACGGTAGTGCTTAGAGACCTTAACTGTGCAGCATATCTTTTGCTGTCTTGGGCAATAGTTGCATCATATTGGTGCCTTTCTGAAAATGTTGTGAGCCTAAACGCCCAGAGGACTTTGCTGCCTAATGTGACCTCAGAGATTTAAAACAATGATAAATCCATGTGTGCACCACTCCTACACACACACACAACTTTAATGGGCTATACCAATATTGATCGCCAATCTGCTTTGGTCTGTTCACTTTTCCTGAGGAAAAAAAGATAATGACCTGATAAAAGGAATAAAATACATGTTTTATTTATTAGAAATCGCATGCCTTTAGGCGTCTCTTTTCTTTGTATTACGTTTTAGTATTGAGGAAATGCTCATAACCACACATTTGCCAAGTTTTGGCTCAGTTTCTGACAACAGCATCAGTGATGTTACATCCTTAACAAGTGCATCTGCAATCTGAATATGTCTGTGTTTTGTAATTACACCCTGACATTTATTTATTTCTCTCCTCTTTTTCTTGCTTTGTCTGTTATCTGTTGTCCAGGTGATTTTTCAGTCCAGAGATGAATTTTGAGCAGCCTCCTCCGTACCCAGGCCCTGGCCCAAGTGCTCCGGGCTACCCTGTTCAGGGCCATCCTCCTCAGGGCTACCCTCCTCAAGGATATCCTGTCAACATGGAGCAGCCTAATGCAGCGTACCCTAACTACCCTGCTGGACCCATGGGCCCCGGAGGCCCGTACCCTGGCCCTGGACAGCCTCCCTACCAAGGATACGCTGGACAACCTCAGTTTGGCTGGCAAGGGGGTCCTCCTCCTGGACCGATGTATGGAGAGGCTCCCAAAAACACAGGTTAATGCTGCTATACTCATGACTTGATTGTCATAACTGTAATATAATTGGCATGACTACAGTTTTAAATGTCATTCGTATATTTAGTATGTCAGAAAATATCATGGTAATTATTTTAAAAGTACTATGCATACTATTCCGGCTTTCCTAAAGCATAATATGAAAATTAAATACCAGGAGGGGTTGCCAAATAGTGGTGACTGAAAAAAAGTGACCCCCCCCCTTTTCTTTCAAAAACACAGAAGCCAGGGGACGCTGGGGTTTTTTCTTGTTTGATATCATATCTTCCAAATGCCTTGGCACATTTACACTAATCCCAGCAAACAATATCTACAGAGGACATTAGAAATGGCAGGTGTTAGAAAACATGCTGGCTAGCAGCGTCATTTTTGCTTGAACTGACTTATTTTGGTGGCTATGATTTGTTATAACTCATTGCTGAATGATGAATTTGGGATTTAATTAGAGTTAATTTGGGTCCAATAAATATGTTGCGGTACTGTCTTATATATTATCTCATATATTTACAGTATTTCTATATTGTTATTTCTGTTTGTGTGAGCCTCTGTTTTTGCTCGTTTTCAATCTTGATTCAATCTCCCTATGGGAATCGGCAGCGTTTCATTTAATCTTGATAGAGAACGTGGACATGCAGAGAGACTGCTGATGATGTGAAAAGCGCTTTAAAGAATGAGGAGAGTTGGCTAGGAACGTAAAGTTCAACCACTATTGAATATACTTGACGACTAAGGAGTTACAGAGAGGGTTGGAGGCCAGAGGCTTTTTGTTTTTTAACGTTTTGCTTGAACAAGTAGCAACTCTTGACTGAGTGACTCGAAGCTTAACAGCTGCCAAAGCTGTGAGAGGACAAGCAAATATTAGTTGGGAAAATATTCAAAGCGAATATGCAAAGAAGAGCAAACCTGCTTCATGAGAGTGTAGTTAGCACATCTACGCATGAACTCAACCGTTGACGGGTGGGCGCTCACAATTGCCTTGAGATAAGGCTCTTTACGCTGATCAAAGGAAAATTTTCTACCACTGAGAATTTGGCCATGAGTCATTTTGATACAACAGCTCATTATTTAAAATGAGCTAATGAGTAACCAGCTGAAGTCATTTTCATATCATTATTTGAGACCTGTGGTGATAAGTGACAAGCCAGCCTCTCCTGTCCTTTTGGCCGGGAGGTCGTCGCTTAGGTAACACCCTCGCTTACAACCTGATCACTCCACCTGGTTGTTAAAAGTCGGCTGAGTGTTTCCCCTGTATGAATGATTAATCGCAAACCAGGAGTGGGTGATGTGCTGGTAATGGGTTTAGTTTGACTAGTTGGAGAGTGGAAAAAACAGATCAGGATCAGGAAGACTTTTAATGCCATGTGCCATACATGCACTAGGCACTTACATGGCGTTGTTGGTACGATTTAAGAATACAAGAAAAGTACAGTCTTAAATTAAACTATAAAGTGTGAGATGTGTGTGTGTGTGTGTGTGTGTGTGTGTGTGTGTGTGTGTATATATATATGTATATATATGTATATATATATATACACACCCATAAAACAGAACTAAACATATAAATGGTTAAAAGTATAATTTTATATACAAATCGCAATATACAACGATCAGCCAAAACATTAAAACCACCAGCCTAATATTGTGTAGGTCCCACTCATGCCACCAAAACAGCACTGACCCATCGAGGCATGGACTCTACAAGACCTCTGAAGGTGTCCTGTGGTATCTTGCACCAAGTTGTTAGCAGCAGATCCTTTAAGTCCTGTAGTTGCGAGGTGGGGCCTCCATGGATCAGACTTGTTTTTTTCAGCACATCCCACAGATGCTCAATTGGATTAGGTTCTGGGGAATTTTGAGGCCAAGGCAACACCTTGAACTCTTTACCATGTTCCTCAAACCATGCCTGAACAATGTTTGCAGTGTGGTAGGGTGCATTATCCTGCTGAAAGAGGCTGCTGCCATCAGGGAATACAGTTACTATGAAGGGGTATACTTGGTCTGCAACAATGTTTAGGTAAATGGTTTAGGTAGATGCTATGTGTCAAAATAACATCCGTATGAATGCCAGGAATGCAAGATTTCCCAGTAAAACATTGCCCAGATCATCACACTGCCTTAGCTGGCTTGCCTTCTTCCCATAGTGCATCCTAGTGCCATCTCTTGCCCAGATAAACAATGCACACATATTTTGGATGATGTTTTGGTGTGTTTTTTTTGTTTTGTTTAGTGTATACATGGTTTATTTGGTATTGTTTGGTATATATGTGTGTGTGAGAGAGTGACTGTCACTGGGAGACAGGGGGGCAAGGGGCCTGTTGGTAAGTCCAACTGCCACAGAGAAGAAACTTTTCTTGTGGTGTGTGGTCCTGCTGGACCTTGGCCTCTTGCCAGAGGGCAGTCTCAAAAGTTGGTGTCCAGGGTAAGAGGAGTTGGCAACAATCTTCCCTGCCAGCCTCAAGGTCCTGGAGATGTACAGGTCCTGGAGGGATGGGAGGCAGCAGCTGATCACCTACTCCACCGAGTGAAGGACGTGCTGAAGTCTGCCCTGGTTCCTGACAGTGACAGCAGCGTAGCAGACAGTGATGGAGGAGTTTAGGATGGATTCAATGATAAAGGTGTAGAAATTCACCATTATTGTCTGTGGCAGGCTACATTTCTTCAGCTGCCACAGGAAGTACATCCCCTACTGTGCTTTATTGATGAGGCAGCTGAAGTTTAGCTAGCTCCCACTGGTCCTGAGCTAATGGTAAATGGTAAAAAAAGATGGTAAATTCCTGACCTGTATAGGCTATATTATCCTTTCACATTACTTATTTCGACATCCTGACTTGTGATGAAATAACTTAGAAGTCATTGACTAGAATTTATGTGAAAAGGTAAAGTTTTATCTAGGCATGAAAGTGTGCGCATGTTCCCATAAGGTCTGGTCTCATTATCCCTGGAACACCTCAAGTAGTGATATTTGATCTCGGCTGTGGACTGCTATAGTGTTACCATAGTGTAAGGACTGGCGCTGCCCATGGACTACAATACCCAGCTCAACCTCACAGATGATCTCCACCCACCGTATCGCCTTACACTGTAATAATATTGGTTACAGTTGTACTGTATGCGATGATGCAATTTTGTCTTTAAAACAGCAGCAGAATTGAAATTGGCTCTCATGCAGGACTGTGTACACTACACATTTAGAGATACCCTGTCTTGCAGAACAACGAGAACAAAGGACCACGTATCTTCACATTACTGCTGGCCCCGGTTTTATTGGAAGATAACCTAGTCTTGTTCATCCGCTAATTGGCTGTGATTACCGGTTAGCCTGTCTTGCAAGCCATGCAGTTTCCAATTAGGTTGTTTAGGTTCAGGTTTCGAATTAGTTTAGTCAATTAACTATTTTATATTTTCCAATTAAGATGAAACCAGTCTATATTTTTCCTAGGATAACAGTCTACTTTATCAAGCTAGACCTATTTTGTTTCAGTTATTTTATCCTTTGAGTTAAGTCTTTTTAGTTTCAGGTAAATCTACACTCTAAAATCCCTTTTTCAGGTAAGTTGACCTTTGAGATTAAACCTTGCAGGAAAAACCATTCAAATTCACCATTCAACTCAAAACATCACTATACAGTCGGTAACATTAGCAATTTAACCTTAATAAATGCAATGTTACACTTAACAGGGTATCCCTTTCTTTTCAGTTTAGTTCAATGTCAACAGTTCAGTTCAAGTCTCACTCTGAGTGAGGTCTGATGGCGTTCAGACGGGGAATTTTGCGTCTTTTTATTGCATCATGTTACAAAATATTCTCTCGGTTTGAGTGATATTTCTGCAGTTTGCCCATAATATTTGTAAACAAAGGGGCTAAGAAGAAATGGTAAGAACTCGTTGAGATCGCTTCTGTTCTGATGTTTCGGTACAAACGGTGCCTATTTCGCCACTAATAATGCGTGATATTTAATACTCTTTATTGTCGATTAGGCCAGATTAACTCTGCGAAGCTTTGCATTTGTGATAAATGAACACAGATTTGAATCAATTGATTGAAACGAGACAATATTCGTCGTGGTGCCATTGAATGACTGACAGCGCGCGATCATTCAGACTCATTGCCACTGGTGTATAAAATCAAGCAGCTAACCATGCAGTCTGCATTTACAAACATTTGTGAAAGAATGGGTCGTTCTGAAGAGCTCTGAATTCAAGCGTGGTACTGTCATAGGATGCCACCTTTGCAATAAGTCAGTTCATAAAATTTCTTCCCTGCTAGATATTCCACGGTCAACTGTAAGTGGTATTATTGAAAAGTGGAAACATTTAGGAACAACGGCAACTCAGCAACGAAGTGGCAGACCACGTAAAGTCACACAGCGGGGTCAACGAGTGCTGAGGTGCATAGTGCGTAAAAGTCTCCAACGCTCTGTTGACTCAATAACTGCAGAGTTCCAAACTTCCTCTGGCATTAACATCAGCACAAAAACTGTGCCGGGAGCATCATGAATGGGTTTCCATAACCGAGCAGCTGCATGTAAGCCTTACATCACTAAGCACAATGCAAGGCGTTGGATGGAGTGGTGTAAAGCATGCTGCCACTAGACTCCGGAACAGTGGGAACATGTTCTGTGGACTGACGAATCACGCTTCTCTGTCTGACAGTCTGATGGACGTGTCTAGGTTTGGCGGATGCCAGGAGAACATAACCTGCCTGACTACATTGTGCCAGCTGTAAAGTTTGGTGGAGCAGGGATAATGGTATGGGGTTGTTTTTCAGGGGTTGGGCTAGGCCCCTTAATTCCAGTGAAGGGAAATCTTAATGCGTCAGCATACCAAGACATTTTGGACAATTCTATGCTTCCAACTTTGTGGGAACAGTTTGGGGAGGGCCCGTTTCTGTCCCAGCATGACTGTGCCCCAGTCTACAAAGCAAGGTCCGTTAAGACATGGTTGGGTGAGTTTGGTGTGGAAGGACTTCACTGGCTCACACAGAGCCCTGACCTGAACCCCATTGAACACCTTTGGCATGAACTAGAACGGAGATTGTGAGTCAGGTCTTCTCGTCCAACCTCGGTGCCTGACCTCACAAATGCTCTTCTGGATGAATGGGCAAAAATTCCCACAGACACACTCATAAGCTTGTGGAAAGCCTTCCCAGAAGAGTGGAAGCTGTTATAACTGCAAAGGGGGGACCAACTCCATATTAATGCCTATGGATTTAGAATGGGATGTCATAAAAGCTCCTGTAGGTGTAATGGCCAGGTGTCCCAATACTTTTGTACATATAGTGTATATTGCGCTTCTGTAGCCATGATTGACAATTTCTTGACCCTCCCTCCCCGACGACCTATGAACTCACGCAAGGCAGTGTATGATGATTTTAGTAGTTATAAAATATTAAACACCAAAATTAATGGTTAATAAATTACATTACATTACAGTCATTTAGACGACGCTTTTATCCAAAGCGACTTACAATAAGTGCATTTAACATAGGAAATCAGGAGAACTACTAGTCATCAGAGGTCATAAGTACATCTAAACAAGCATCTAAGAGCAAAACCAGTGCTAAAGTAAAAGCCCAAGAAAGAGACTTTTTTTGAGACTGATTTGATAACCCTGTTGCACTAACATCATTCACAATGATGTGCATAAGGAGATACAATACATCCGGAAAGTATTCACACCCCTTCACTTTCCCCACATTTTGTTATGTTACAGCCTTATCCCAAAATGGATTAAATTCCTTTTTTTTCCTCATCAATCTATACACAATACCCCATAATGACAAAGTGAAAAAGGTTTTGTAGAAATTTATTAAAAATAAAAAACTGAAATATTGCATGTACATAAGTATTCACACCCTTTGCTATGACACTCAAAATTGAGCTCAGGTTCATCCTGTTTCCACCGATCATCCTTGAGATGTTTCTAAATCTGGATTGGAGTCCACCTGTAGTACATTCAATTGAGTGGACATGATTTGGAAAGGCACGCACCTGTCGATATAAGGTCCCACTGTTGACAGTGCATGTCAGAGCAGAAACCAAGCCATGAAGTCAAAGGAATTGTCTGTGGACCTCCGAGACAGGATTGTATCGAGGCACAGATCTGGGGAAGGGTACAAAAAATGTCTACAGCTTTGAAGGTCCCGAAGAGCACAGTGGTCTCCATCATTCGTAAATGGAAGTAGTTTGGATCCACCCGGACTCTTCCTAGAGCTGGCCGCCCAGCCAAACTGAGCAATCGGGGGAGAAGAGCCTTGGTCAGGGAGGTGACTAAGAACCCGATGGTCACTCTGACAGAGCTCCAGCGTTCCTCTGTGGAGATGGGAGAACCTTCCAGAAGGAGAACCATCTCTGCAGCACTCCACCAATCAGGCCTTTAAGGTAGAGTGGCCAGACGGAAGCCTCTGCTCAGTAAAAGGCACATGACAACCCGCTTGGAGTTTGCCAGAAAGCACCTAAAGGACTCTCAGACCATGAGAAACAAGATTCTCTGGTCTGATGAAACCAAGATTGAACTCTTTGGCCTGAATGCCAAATGTCACGTCTGGCGGAAACCAGACACCTCTCATTACCTTGCTAATACCATCCCTACGGTGAAGCATGGTGGTGGCAGCATCATGCTGTGGGGATGTTTTTCAGCGGCAGGAACTGGGAGACTAGTCAGGATCGAGGGAAAGATGAATGGAGCAAAGTACAGAGAGATCCTTGATGAAAACCTGCTCCAGAGCACTCAGGACCTCAGCCTGGGGTGAAGGTTTACCTTTCAACATGACAACAACCCTAAGCACACAGCCAAAACAACGAAGGAGTGGCTTCGGGACAAGTCTGTGAATGTCCTTTAGTGGCCCAGCCAGAGCCCAGACTTGAACCCCATTGAACATCTCTGGAAAGACCTGAAAATAGCTGTGCAGCGACGCTCCCCATCTAACCTTACAGAGCTCGAGAGGATCTGCAGAGAAGAATGGGAGAAATACCCCAAATATAGGTGTGCCAAGCTTGTAGCTTCATACCCAAGAAGACTTGAGGCTGTAATCGCTGCCAAGGGTGCCTCAACCAAGTACTGAGTAAAGGGTGTGAATACTTATGTACATGCAATATTTCAGTTTTTTATTTTTAATAAATTTGCAAAAAAATTCTACAAAACCTTTTTCGCTTTGTCATTATGGGATATTGTGTGTAGATTGATGAGAAACAAAAGGGATTTAATCCATTTTGGAATAAGGCTCTAACATAACAAAATGTGGGGAAAGTGAAGGGGTGTGAAAACTTTCCGGATGCACTGTAGGATTAAAACAAAAAAAGCATTGGTTACACTTGATCCTCCTGGATAATTCGGTGAAGATGATGTCCTAATTAATTTAGAGTGTTTCCACTGACTTTGAAGTAATTTAAAAAAAGAATCGCTAATTGTGTTCTCAAATCTCTCCCATATGTAACACCTCTTTTTCTCCCTGTTTCTCTCTCTAGTGTATGTGGTTGAAGAGAGGAGAAGGGATGACACAGGAGACACATGTCTCACGGCCTGCTGGACAGCTCTGTGTTGCTGCTGCCTTTGGGACATGCTGACATAACACTCTTCCCCCAACTGCTATCCCCATTACCCCCTACCCATCTCTGTGCCTGGAAGCCTACCATCCCCCTCTGCCTTAAACCTCACACTCCCCAACCCCTGGCTTCATTAATAGTCTTTCACTCGTCTATAAATAAAAAGGCAGTCCGCCATCCCCTCTGAGTCTGTGATTCTCTCACTTGAGCGCTTATTCTACCTTGAAGAATGGCCTCAGCACTGACCCTGTTTTAGGGGGTTCTCCGTAGCAGCTTGTAACCAAGCTTTTAATCATACCCTAAATCTCAGGCTCTACTGTAATCTTACACCAATACACAACAGACATACTACATACCCACTGCTATACATATTGTACATGCATACTCACACTCATCTACTTTTGCTTTAAAAGGCAGACATGCATTCACATGTGCACACACACACACACACACACACACACACACACACACACACACTGTCTTGGATCTTAGGCTCATTGAATGTTGAGCTCTTCTTGGCACTTTATGGTCTAATTACCTCTGTAAGATACCACTCCTGCCTCCCCCTCCCACCATCTACCAAGCCCCAGCCATAAATAGTGCTTCCTCCCATCCCTACTCCAAGCCTGACCCTTAATTGGGACCTCCACGCACAATAGCCACCAAGATCGCTGGATCCCAGGGTCTTCTTAAGAAGCTGACGCTTACAATGTATCCTTATTATTTGCACAGAAGCTATTATTGCTGATGTATGTCTTCAGGTGAAACGTATGACAATAAATTGAATGCGTTTATAAAGGTGACAATGATTTATGTTCAATTTCTGTAAAATTCAATGCCTGCAATGTTTTTTTTTCATGCTGATCCTGAGATGAAGAATGATTTGAATACATTTTTAATACACATTCCTTGAAAGTGAAACGAAAAACAATGAAGTAAATGTGATGGCAAAACAGATCGCACCAAAGGACTATTTAGATGCCTTTTGCTTGAGATGAGAATCTTGCATTAAAAATAATTGATCCTTGAAAGAGTCAGCAAATTGTGGTTTTGTGTTGTCATAATGTTTCAGTCCCTTGTCCCGAGTGTCTTAACATGAGAGAGAAGAAGAGATGGAGAGCACGGGGTATAGATCAGTACACCATAGCTGTTCAGGCCTGGACAGATCTATGTATCTATTTATAACCTTTGGGGGCTGACCCTGCCAGAGGAGTCTGGTGTTTACAGCATCGCTGCCTGCCAGATACACTGTTGGTATGGATGAGATGAGTTACTGAAGGTTAAATTGCATGTGTGTATACCCCTTAACACCAGCCATGTGATTTATCAGTTGTATGTGCAGTACATAATAAATCTAAATGGACACTCCAGACTATGTTCGTGTTTGCGTGCGAATTTTAGCTTGAGAGTGTGTGACGAAGCCTGACTAGAGTGGCTTGGAAGGTGGTAGGAAGCGGGCTCAGACTTGTTGAATGAGTTAAAAAAAAATTCTGTCCAGTGTAACAAAATTGACTCAAAAAAAAAAACAAACAAGCAAATCCGAATTTAACTGGCTTAACTGTGGGGAAACTCAAACTAAGGCATGATCATGTGCATACAACTACATTTTCATTCTCATCTCTTCCCTTAGGTCCTCCCATCTAGGCAGAACCACATTTCTTGCAGGGGTGTACTTTCTCTTATATCAACTGGCATATAACAATGCTACTTGTATCAGCTAACATTGCATTAAAACAAATCACGTTAACATAATCCTTTTAAACCAAAATAAATACAAATCAGATACTAAACCAAACATTTAATGAAGCAAAATAAATCCCCCTGTACTTGGTCTAACCCATGAGTTTAACACAGGAAGTCATTTGGTGACTCCCCCTTGGACTCCTGCATGGTGAGTGTGTTGAGAAACACAAGCTAATCTATAACTAAAAAAATCTCAGCACTTATTTATTAATAAGTAAACTTAAATACTTGTCTGTCTTAATTAAACAATAAATGCAGGTGCAGATGTAACACAATGCTAAACACAAACAAAGCAATGCTCCATATAGGCTACTGGCTAAACAAACAATTGATACGTATGGAAAGAAACACAAACTGTAATGGGGACAAACGGTGTGGTCTCACCCACTTTGTCACACCCCTCCCCCGTAAGACCGTTACTCCCCAGAGGAACGAGACACCAAGTCAGTGATGACATTCATGAGTCCTGGTCTGTAATGGACCTGAAAACAACATGGCTGAAGATACCAATTGGTCATCCTTGCGTTAGTGCTTCATTCTGTAGCTCCACTGCAAACGTGATCAGCCTCAAGCACAAAGTCTTTATCAGTGAGGTCATACTTCAAAGTGTCTAAAGCCGATTTAACCATTAGAGCTCCCTTTTCAACAATGACGTATCTCACTTCCCTTGGAAAGAGTCTGTGGCTTATGTACTGCAACAGCATCTGGCTCTTCCATTCTTCATGAATTCTGAGACCCCGCCAGTCAGGGAACCTCACTTGACTGAAATGTTCTCCGCTGGGTGCCCCCAATGGCTGGGCACCACCAGGCCTCTCCCAAGTAGCTTGGTTGTCAGACTACTCTGCCTTGAGCTTGGCGGAGGGGTTACAGACGATTGCTGCACCTTCCAACAGCTGCGGACACTCCTGATGGTCCTGCTGCACCCCCTGCTGAAGCTGGGCACACTGCTGCTGGACTCGATTCCACCTCTGCTCCTGTTGCTTGCCGTCCTGCTCCATTTTGGCACCACTGTCAGACTGCTTCCGCACCAGATGTCGCCAAAGACTGGACAGTTCAGCACAACCTAGTTGATCTGGCAGTTGACTGTTGCCCCATGCTGGTCAAGGACATAATGAACTTCAGGCACATCAGTTGCTTGAAGTTTATTTTCTCGGGTTGGCATTTCTTTCACTGCCTCCTACTGGCCTGGATCCCACCGCTTCCACCAAATGTGAAGAAGCCTGACCAGAGTGGCTTTGAAAGTGGTAGGTGCAAGACTCAGACTTGTTGAACGAGTAAAAAACAAAATAAAAAAGATTTATTCTGTCCAGTGTAACAAAACAAGTGGCTAAAAAAAGAAAAAAAAAACAAGCAAATCAAATTTAACAGGGTTAACTCGGAAAACTCAAACTAAGGGATGATCATGTGAACACAACTACATTGTCATCCAGGGACGATGGTTTAAATTGGCTAACAGGGCTAAGCCCTCCCTATCTTTTACAATAAAGATGAGAAATTTATTGTTGAAAAACCGTAGAACAGATTATTTTAAATTTTGGTGGAACCTACGAGCAGCAACAGCACTAAAAAGTCACAAGAAAAACACAAAGTACATCTAAATGGGTAACTTTTTTACAACCCCAGCAATAGCTTGTTTGCAGTCAGGTGGTTCTGATGACGCGCGAGATTCAGGCGGAGGGCGGAAGTGAAAAGCAGAATGGCCGAGATGGAGCTAGTTTAGCCCGAACTGTGCTAGTTTAGACGATATTATGAGAGAAAGGTATTAACAGAAAGTAAGATGTGTTGGACATGATCCTTATGTTATGAAGAGTGATTTTTATTTTAACGAAGTGGTCACTGCGCACACGCGCGTTATCCGACTCCGCTCCTCCCGACGACGGTTCGCAAGCCATTTTTTCCGGCGTTTTCGGGCAATTTCGGGTCCCCCCCCCATGAACAACAACTTTTGGTACTCAATAAAAACTCCTTGCGGTTTCTCAGTTAGTGACGCCAAACATAGGCATTTCGCAAGTATGTGATAGTGCTTCCTATGTAGAAAATCACTTCCTGCCCTCCATCTGTAGTTCGTGACGTCATATGCAAACGTTGCATCAGCTTCCATTCAGCTTCGTGTTACGTGAGTGACAGGTGTCTTGATTTGCTGATCATTTGGGCTAAACTCAATCAGCCCACAGGCTACTGACTTTTGACCAATGACAGCACAGACAGTACATACAGTGACGTGCTACTTGTGTGAGAGTGGGAAGGGAGAAAAGTGAGCGACAGGGGCGCCGGCGGCCAGCGTCACCATGGACGAGGTGGATTATTTACTTTCTCATCCATTTTCTTCAATGTCTTTGGAGGAAAAACTGGAAGTGAAGAGACTGGGGGTACATCATCCGAACGATGTTCAAATAACACAGAAGGACGAACGACAAAATCGTAAGTTTTGTGTTACTTGGTTTCAACGAAAGGACTGGCTAACGGCAAGTAGCTACTAAGAATTCACTTTTCTGTTTTCCAAGCTTGCATTTTGGGAGAGACACGGCTTGGACCCAACAAGGAATTGTGGATTTGAAACATTTATCCGACAAAATTGGGAAACATGAATGCAGCACAAGTCACACTGGAAATAGCGTGACGCTATCAATGCTGGGTAAAGTTAACATCGCCTGTCAACTTGGTAAGGGCCACCGCATTTCTATACAAAGACAAAACGAGCTGGTGAAGAAAAACAGGCATTCATTATCGCGGATTGTGGACTGTATTACATTTTGTGGGGCACGTGAGCTAGCTCTGCGGGGGTCCGACGAATCTCCGACTTCACTCCAGCGGGGCGTGTTTCTGGACCTCGTTGGCCAGTTCTCTCTTTTGGACAGCCGATCACCTGTCAAACACACAGGTTGCCAAGTACACGTGTAAGACAAGCCAAAATGAGTTGCTTGATTGCATGTTAGCTGTCTATGGACAAACATTGGCTGATGAAATATCGCAGGCACCATTTGTGGCTGTGCAAGCTGATGAGACAACCGATGTGGCATACAAGCCAGTTCGTGATTGTGCTCAGGGAACAATCTGAGAACAATCTTCAGAGCACTTGTTCTGAAACACTGAAATTAACACAAATAGCCATCACAACCCCCATGACATCTGTAGAGTCAGGGAGGAGTTTCAGTACACTTAAGAGGATCGAATCATCCCTCCGAAGTGCTATGGGACAGGATAGGCTGAACGCCCTGGCTATGCTGTCTATTGAGCGGGACTTCATCAAAAAAAAAAAATCACTGGACTTCAATGACATGGTAATTAACCTGTTTGCATCCCAGAAAGGTCGTCGTTGTGAGCTTCTCTTCAAATAAGGTAGGCCCAAGCCAATAGACCTCTTAAAAGACCACCAGACACGTGTAGTTTTCCTGTCTACACATTGCTTGTCTCTCTTCTATAATGACCCTTATTAATGTTTTGCAACACAATGTGTTGCAAAACAGTTGTGATAAAAACATTTGCATTATTTATTGACAGTCGTTTCAGTTGGGACACGTTTTGTTGTGCATCCTTTGGCGGGCCCTTTTCTGACATTGTAGGCTACATTTGTTTATTTATCAGGATCCCCATTAGCTGTGCCCTAAAGCACGGCTAGTCTTACTGGGGTCCACATAAAAACAATACATTGAAAAGATACATTCAACAACAAGACAGAGAAAAACAAAAACAAAACAAAAAGAAACAAAAAATAGCAAAAACCTACATTAAACTTTACAGTACACATAAGTCATCATCCAACAGCAAAGAGACATACATAAATAATTCCAATGTACAAACTGTTGAGACATCCAGGCTATAGAATTCAGTTCAATTCACTTGAACATTGGGGGGGGACACGTTTAGCGGGGGGGGGGTGTCAGGGGGTCCTCCCCCTGGAAATTTTGAGCATCACACATTTAATTTCTTGCATTCTGGTGAATTTGTATGCACCAATTTGCTCTTTTTCTACATCAATTTATAGTGGAAATGTCTTATTTATGTAAAAGAAAAACGACTTTCTTGGTAATTCTCTCATCTTACTCTCTTTTTTTTGCACCAAAAAAAAGCACCGGATATCTTCTGTTACTTTCCTCTTGCTCATGTTTACTCTGTGAATGAAAGTAGTAGATGCATCTGAACTAATACAATACCCTTGGCACAAATTGGTTTGTAGATGTACCTATTATGTTATCTCATGAGCCCGAAATGATCAGTTCAGGTTCGTTTAAGCTAACATAAACGTAGAGGCTACTGTTAGCAAGCGCTAGTAGCTAGTTCGGGAGGGGGTCTGAACTGATAACCCCAAACACAAGTTATAAACTAGATAAGGCTATAATTCATCCGGAAATACGTAAGAAAATCTAACTCAGAAACCCCAAAGGTAAGAAAGGGTGGTGTACTGGGCTAGACAAGCAAGCTGGCTAGCTGCGTTACTTACACTTGCTTACACGATCATTCATGCTCCGGTCGTCAGGAGCAACTGCAAGACAGTAACGAGGTCGGCAATCCCAGTGGCAATGTTAAAATGGTATGGTCAAAGGCCAAGCATAGGGGTGTATGAAATTGTTGGTAAACAAGTATGAATGACATTTTAAGTAGTTCGACTGTCTGTGTTGTAATTTTACCTTTTTTGGCGAGGGAGTTAACATTATTATTCATGATATACTTTTTGGGGGGGACAAATTCGCCTCTTCTAAATATTGAGGGGGACGTGTCCCCCGGACCCCCCCCATAAATTATGTGTGCGTGTGTGTGTGTGTGTAATATGTGTACGTATGGCCATGTATTTTGCATCCTACAAATATAATATTCCAAGGTGTTTCTTTATTTGCTTTTTAAATATTGATTTCTTTCTCAATTTAGTCATTGGCAGTGGTAATGAATTCCATGCTTTCATTAATCTATATTCTACTGTACGCTTCAGAAAATTAGTGTTTGGCTTAGGAAGTGAAAACGGGCCTTCTGTTGCCTGTCTAGTGGCATATGTATATGATTCTAAATTGTGTTTTAACTGATTGTACTGATATCGTGGAGTTTTGTATTGTAAAACCTTCCATATTGAAGATAGAAGTGCAGCATTAATTCTGTCCTCAACTTTTAACCCATTGTAGACAGAAGTGCATGCTGCTGATGTTCCTATTGTATGGACATTGGAGAGCAAGGCGTGCCGCCTTGTTCTATACCAACTGGAGTTTGCTTAAATCTTTTTTCACGGCATTCACCCATATTATTTGGCAATAGTCAAGCTGTGAGAGAACAATAGTGTTTATCACAATTTTAGTCAATTCTGGTGTAAAGTATTTTCTGCATTGTCTTACCACTGCCTTAATCATTCTGTTTACAACAGTGTCAATGTGTTTTGACCAGGACAGCTTATTGATGTCCAGGAGCTTAGTTTCCTTTAGTTGTTGGATTGGTGTTTTATTTATAAAGAGTTTTATCTCTGGCTCTTTCCTAAGAGAATGATTTGAACCAAATATAATGCTTTTCATTTTGGTTGTGTTAAGTATCAGTTTGTTTTCGAAGACCCATTTCCCAATTATATCTAGCTCCCTATTCAAGATTACATTTAACTCAGCAGGTGTTGTTGCTGATGCATACACTGTAGTGTCATCTGCATATACATCGTTAATTTAGCATCTTTTAGTACAAGAGGTAAATCATTTGTAAAAATGGAGTACATAAGTGGACCTAGGCAGCTTCCTTGAGGAATTCCACACTCTATAGATACACTGTCTGAGTAATCTCCATTAAAGAAGACTCTCTGTGATCTATGCATCAAATAACTTTCCATCCAAGCCATTGCAGATGATCTAAAACCATAAGACTCCAGCTTTTCAAGAAGGAGCTTGCGGTCAATTAAATCAAAGCCGCTGTAAAATCTAATAGGATTGCACCGCAGATCATTTTGCAGTCCAAATCTTTGTACCAGTCATCTGTCATTTGAGCTAGAGCTGAGCATGTAGAATATCCCTTTCTATAAGCATGCTGAAGATCTGTTATCAGATTATTTGCTGAGAAGTATTCTTCTATTTGATAAAAAATTGCCTTCTCAGAGATCTTACTTATAGCTGATAGCAAGCTTACGGGGAAGCTGTTATGGCCACTAAATGATGTTTTCTTATCTTTAGGCAATGGTATGACTTTTGCTTCCTTCCAAGCTTGTGGAAAGATCGATTTTTTCAGGCTGGTATTCATTATGTGACAGATAGGGTGTGCAATGTAATTAACAACTATTCGAATGTTTATCGTCTATATTATCAATTCCTGGTTGTTTGTCATTACATGTTAACTTAATTCATTTTTCAACTGTTTCTGTTTTTAGTTTATTGAACTCAAAATGAAATGGTTTATCTCATATAACGTTTTATGTTAAAAATGGATAAACTATTATCTGTCCCATGTGATAATTCTTTCCTAAATTCATATACCTTGCTTCTAAAATAGTCATTCAAATAATTTGCAATTTCTTTGGGTTTAGCAACAAAGGTACCGCCGCAATCAATACAGGTGGGTTGTAAGGATGAGTTTCGTCCCATTATAATGTTCAGTGTACTCCAAAGCTTTTTCCCATCATTCCTTGTTCTGCTTAACTGTAGAGCATAATATTGTTTCTTTTTCTTTCGGTTGAGCTTTGTAACATAATTCCTTAGTTTACAGTATTTCTGTCTGTCAATTATACTACCACTTTTTTGTTCCATTTCCTTTGCCTTATCCCTCAGAGACATGTGGTCCTTTAACTCCTTATCAACCCATGGTGCTCTGAGTTCTCACCGTCAATTTCTAACAGGTGCATGCTTGTCCATGACTGGGTGAAACTTTTTAAGAAAGACTTCTAGTGCTCCATCTGATTCCTTTTCATCATAAATGGTTGACCAACATATGTTGGTCCTGATCTGTTAAAAATGGCATGTGAGAAAAATAGTCAAATGGTGTGTGTGTGAGAGAGTTTTTTTGGCATCAGGCCAGTCTTATGCTTCTCTATAGTGTTCTTGTCGAGCACTTGCTATAACAAGGTATATATATATATATCTCAGATGTTATGTTGCTGTTGCTGCAGTGTGAGCTATAGACGGGTATACTATATTTGTTAGCCCATCCACCCAATATCACCACCAGCCGTCACTGGTCATTCTCATTTCTGCCCTCGCCTGAACCCACATCTCTCCCCTGAAATAGGTCCTCCAATCTGCTAGTCAGGGCCACATTTCTTGCAGGAGTGTCCTTTCCCTTATATCAACTGGCATATACCAATGCTACTTGTATCAGTCAACATTGTTTACAACAAATCACATCATCCACAACATAATCCTCATTACAAACCAAAATAAGTACAAATCATATAGATACTAAACCAAACATTTACCCCCCCCCCATACATGGTTCAACCCATGACATCACTGGTGATGGGAGTTTAAAAACAGGAAGTCATTGGGTGATTTGCGCAGTGGCAGTATCATAGCCGATGAGGTGATTACCGGAGAGCATGGTTAGTATGGTGGGAAATACAAGCTAATCTATAATTCAAGAAATTCTGGACTTAAACCAATAAACAATAAGTGAACTTAAATACTTGTCTTTCTTAACTAAACTATAAATGCAGGTGTAATTGTAACACAATGCTAAACACAAACAAAACCTGGGATAATACGTGAAAGCAATGCTACATATACTGGCTAAACAAATGATTTGACAAGTATGGAAAGAAACATAAACTATATGGGTACCAATCACCCACGTTGTCACTGAGCGAGACAACCAAATACTGGATTGTAATGAAGAAAAATGGTTTGGTTGTTAAGGATGGCACACTGTCCCATTTGTGACTTGTCTGTGGTTACTGGCACACCATTATTGCCAGCAACTGAGATCATAAAGATACTCTTCCCCTGTGAAGTTCATCATCAGTAATTACCAAGGAAAGTGAACTTGCCTACTTTCAGAATAAAAGTGACACAGCTGCATAAAATGGGGGGCTTTCCGGTACAGCCACGACCATTTCTGCTATGGCAATACACAATGGCTTGGCTACTGTAAAATGTGATCAGCATGATTGTATTCTTCCAAGTCATTAGGGAGAGCTTACCCATACTCCACCCAAAATACACAAAATTCACTCATGCAAAAGAGGAAAACAATCAAAAGATGACATTTAAATAAAAAAGAGAGATGTAAGTAGAGGGGAACCAAACGTGCAATGGTTGAAGTAAACAAGTACTTTTTATTGATAAGGTTCTCAGAAGAGTCTCGCATCAGTGTATAAGAATCAACCTTCGATAATACTGATTTGGTACAATATGACATCCAGCACGAGTCTCTTCACAGTGAGAGGGATCCATTACTGCTACTGCTGTTGGGATCTAGGACAGTAATATCTCTGCTTCGAAACAAAAACAAACAGTCAAAAACAACAAACTGGGGATCGATATTGTAGATATGGAATATTAGAGTGTCACAAAACTCTAGAGTAGTAAGACCAGCTAAAGATTTCGCACGTTACAAGCCACTTCCTCTTAGAAATATAAAACTCGATATTCTGAACAATATTCTACTGTGCTGCATAAAGGTAGGTCTATACACTGTACATTGAGATATATTTAAAAAAAACAGATTTCACAGTTTTAAAGACTTTATTTAAAGTATAAACCGTTTTTAAAACACTTTTATTACATAAATTATTTCTTTTTAGAGTGACTATTATTTGCTCTGGTGGCAAACCGAAATTAATACAAAAACAAAATTTCTTACATATTTTACAAATGAAAATAAACTCATCAGCTAATGTTCATTTTAAATACAACTGGTGACTCCTTCATGATTGTCATATAGTACTAAGAATAATAAATAAATTAAAAAAAGAATAAAAGGAAAATAAATAGCTCTTGATACTACCTTAGTATGTCTTCTGGACTTTGTGAGGGGTGTTTTTTTGATCGTTCTGTACAGAAGTGCCTTGGTGAAAGTCTCACAATTCTACCGCGACTGAAACATACAAAACTACGGCATCTACAGTATATGCAACATCCTGAAATTCAGTGTAGTCTGACACATATGTAGTAGTATGATTCTTGTCCCCATTTCGAAATAAAACAATGTTGTGTGATACCACTGTCCACAAATATAGCCATAGTTTTTTTTTTAATTTACTGCAGTTGTTTTTTTTTAAAAAGTTTATTTCTTAGTCCCTTAATTTTTGAATTTGTTCAAGGATACCGGTAGTTTGGGTGTTGCTTGGTTGGAATATATGCCGCCACAGCAGCCAAGGATAAGTCATCAGTGGGAAAATGGGAGGCCTGAGACGGGGAGATGACTCATAGTGTTGGATGGCCTTTTACATTGTGTTGTATTGTTTGATGTTTATGATGTCCTCGTTGATCCATAGTTGTGTCTGGTTGGACTCTGGAGTGGCCTTGTCCCCATTTTGGTCCCTTTGCCTGCAGTTTCTTTGAGTGACAAGCCTTCGCCACAGAACCCAGTGCAGCACACCTCCACCATGTGTACAGTAGCTGTCATGGCCGCTCTCAGTGTGACCCAAAAAATATGGGCGAAAATATCAATATCTTTTCTAAAAAGGGGAATTTTCTCATTCGTTAAGCAACAGGTTTGTTTTCAAAGTTCATCAGTGCTTTTTCAATTGTTCAAAGTTTATTCTCAAAAAAGAAACGTTCGACTAAACTTCCATTTTTTATTTATTTTTTTGCCTGTGGCAGTAAAATTAATAACATTTTTTTCTTCTTTTTAAAAGTCCCTGCAGCTTTCTGTGAGTAACCCCGTTTGTTTGTTGATTCTCTGCGGGATTTGAGAGGAGTAGGGGTGAGAAGGCTGGGTGGGAAAGAGGACCAGGATCAAGGTAACTTCAAAGTGGAAGAGAGAGTCTGCCCTTCAGACAAGTCAAGATGGGCTGTTACCTCCTGCCCATCTCATTCTGTCTGAGGAACTGGATGTTGTTGCTGCTGTCAGCCAGTTCTGGGTACTGCTCCACTGGCAATACATAGTAGCCATCGTAGCCCTGCACCCTACCTGTTGTTAGGAGCTGCTGTCTCTCTCCCTCCGTCCACAGACGACTGCCCTCCTTCCCGTCCCTGGCTCTCTGCTGCTCTCTGGCCCAGGCCCCGGCCAGGGCCCTCTGCCTAGCCAGTTCCAACAGTCTTACCTTCTCCTCATCCACCACATCCAATGCTAGCCCATAGCGAACGCTAAGCACTAACGAAGGAACTGCAAACTCCACAGTTGCCCCTCTCCTTGACCGGCTACTCACTGTCACATTGATGCCACTCTCCAGTGTCTTTCGTCCGTTAGTGAGCCCCAGTGCCAAAAGGTCACTGTCTGCAGAGCCCACTTTCACAAAAAAATGACAGTCCCTCCCATCCTGGGTGTAATGAGTGCCATCCAAATAGAGGGCGCCATTGAGCACCAAAGCCACTTTGCGGCTGTCATCACTAGCCATGGCTGACACTCCGGCCACCACACGATCCTCCTTTAGCGCCAGCATCACGCCACGGCCTATGATAGGGATACTTGTGCCAAACCAGTGGCCGGGCTTGTCCTTGCGGCCACGGCGTTCCTTGTTGAGTAGACGTCCCTCCAGGGCCATGAAGGCCTGGTTGTGGCGCTCTGCTGCCTGCTGCACACCAGTGATAAGCTGCACAAGAAAGTAGGAGAGGAGTTAGAAACCACTTTGTAAGAAAACTGAGGTGTCACTTGGTAAAACAAGGATACACAGTGTCATAAATGCAAATCACCACTGCTAATGAGTCCATGTAAGTAAGGACTTGGTGAATTTGGGTTTGTGTTAGGAAGCAAAATGGAGTGAACTACCTGAGGGGGACTCGTGGGGTGCTGAACTTCAAGTTAATTTTTACATTAGTACTTCAGTGTCTTGAGTGTTGAGTGATATCTTTCGTAATTTCTGTGTTTTCATTTTCAAACATCTCAGCCCCTACTAAACACACTTTTTTTGGGATTCCCTCCCCCCTTTTTCTCCCTAATTGTATCTGGCCAATTACCCCACTCTTCCGAGCTGTCCTAGTCACTGCTCCACCGATCCAGGGAGGGCTGGAGACTACGACATGCCTCCTCCGATACATGTGGAGTCGCCAGCTGCTTCTTTTCACCTGACAGTGAGGAGTTTCACCAGGGGGACGTAGCACATGGGAGGATCATGCTATTCCCCTGGTTCCACCTCCCCCCCGAACAGGTGCCCCAACCGACCAGAGGAGGCGCTAATGCAGCGACCAGGACACATAGCCACATCCAACTCCCCACCTGCAGACACAGCCAGTTGTATCTGTAGGGACGCCCGACCAAACCTGGAGGTAACACGGGGATTTGAACCAGCGATCCCCGTGTTTGTAGGCAATGGAATAGACCGCTACACTGTCTGGATGCCCTGAACTCCCAAGTTCATTTTTACATTAGTACTTGAACATATTTTGTAATTTCCATGTTTTAATTTCCAAACGTCTCAACCCCTGCTAAACACAATTCTAACTGTAGAGCCCTGCCATTTATTTATTTAATTTGCCTCCTCCATAGCTCCACAGCATCACATACTGAGTTTTCCAACACATGGAAAACTCAGTATGTGAGTTTTCCCATGTGTTGCTTCACATCTAACAAAGTTAGGCCATGATAAATTAATTTCATTGCAGTTATAAGGAAACATAAAACCTGCAGTTATAAGGAAACATCAAACCTGAACATATGCCTGCGAAGGCTGTTTTCAATGATGCAGTTACATCAGTCTCTACAAGAATAGCTGCCATAATAATGGATTGGATTTTGAAGCTGAACACATTCTCCTGAGTGACTGTGTGCAGTGGCCGTGAAGCCCCATTGTTACATACCTGTCCATTCTCACAATGCTGGGTGGCCTGCAGTTCATATGGTGGCTCTACAAAGTACAGGGTGTGGCGGGGGAACCCAGGGATTATGTTACTAAGCTGGAAGCCAAACATCACCAGCCAGCTCTTCACATCTAGAACAGTAAGAAAGAGAGGGATTACTAAATGAAATGACAAATGGACGACATAAGTAGTTGAAAGCTGAATTGTTTTTATAAAAATAATAAAGTTATCATGTAATCACTATATGGCCATTAATCACCAACATAAAAATCTAATATTTTATGCTTATTTCAAACAAAAGACCTTATCTTTGTACAACCCAAACTAGTAGATGATACTTAGGATGACATGTGTTTCAGGTTTAAAAGATAGCTCAAGTGTTTTACTCAAATATAAATGGGGTTAAAGTCAGTTTTAGGCCAGTTTAACCTCCACTACATCCATGGGTGTGAAGTATTTATCAGCTATACGGCAGCAGAATTTTTCTTTTTTTTTTTGGACCCTCCGCAATTGTACTTAGCCAATTACCCCACTCTTCTGAGCTGTCCCAGTCGCTGCTCCACCCCCTCTGCTGATCCGGGGAGGGCTGCAGATTACAACATGCCTCCTCCGATACATGTGGAGTCACCAGCTGCTTCTTTTCACCTGACAGTGAGGAGTTTCACCAGGGGGACGTAGCGGATGGGAGGATCACGCTAATCCCCCCAGTTCCCCCTCCCCCCTGAACAGGCGCCCCAACCGACCAGAGGAGGCGCTAGTGCAGCGACCAGGACACATAGCCACATCTGGCTGCCCACCCGCAGACACGGCCAATTGTATCTGTACCCCGAACAAGCCGGCGGTAACACGGCAATTCGAACTGGCGATCCCTGTGTTGGTAGGCAACAGAACAGACTGCCACACCACCCGGACATTCAAAGTAGCAATGTTTTTCTACATGTAGATAAATATTCAGTTTCAGTTTCCTACCACTACAGAATTTGATAATGATGTAACTGAAGTAAGCAAAAAAGTAAAAACAAGTGTACAGAGCATACCATAGTAATACATTTCTCTTCATCTACCTGTTACATAGTTCTTGACATCCAGCATGTCGCTGAGAGGGTTATTGTTCTTGAACATGTACAGGTTGAACGGAGCGGGATCTTTGCCTATCTTGGGCCAGATGGCATAGTCGGGCGAGGTCCAGCGCCCGGCCAACACGTCGTAGTCCCGCTGGGTGAAGTGGACTAGTTTGGTCAAGGAGTCATACAGGCCACCATGGAATCCCACCACCAGCTGAAACTCTGGGTTAGAGTCCAGGTATACTTCCCCGTAGGCTGTGTACTGCACCTGGATCACAGAAGGGGACTATGTTTGCTTGGGAGGTTTTGACATTTGTATTTTTTTGCTCAAAAAAATCAAGGTTTGTGCAGCTGCACTACAACCTTGGTATTCAGCCTTACAGTTACAGTCCGGAGTATTTACATGGATGCATTACGTTTTTGAAATTTTCTATATCTGATACAGCGAAGACAATAGCTAATACACACACATCCAAATAATGAATGCTTTTGCAGTTTGCACATTTTAATTATAATTGCTGTGTTGGACTTTCTCACAAAAAATTATATATTGCGAAGAGTTTTACATCTTTAGCATAGAAGCCAATTGCAGGAATCAGATAGTGGTAAGTTTGAAGAGGAGTTGCTGTAGCTGGAAAGCAGATATTGCAAATCAAGATTGTAGAAAACTTTTACCAACAGAAGCTAAAACGTGAATAGACTAAACCCACGCACAACCATGTTTTATTTGTTTGGCTGTCGGGAAGGTGCTGACCTAAGAGCACTGGTGACTCAGTTTCATTTTGAATTGATCTGAGTTTTGGTCTGTTCAAACACTACCGTAGTAACCTCATATCCACATCGCTCCCAAATAGGTTAAACAGCAATTTTCAGGATATTAACTATTTGACTCAGGTTTAAGCTTTGAACCACAGATTAAAAAAATTGTCCGGTTCTGCTTCATTCAAATAAGAACCATCTCCAGAATTAAGCTGACGCTCTCACACTGTGACCTGGAAAAACTCATTCAAGCTCTTATTTTCTCTAGTATTGACTAATGCAACTCCCTCCTTTCTGGCATAAACCAAAAGTCACCCTCTCGCATCCAACTAGTTCAGAATGCAGCACCTTGGCTTCTTACTGGTTTTAACAGATGACATCACATCCCCCCAATCCTGGCCTCTCTCCATTGGCTCCCTGTTTGTTTTAGAATTTTAGAATTTAGATTTTAAGTCTTCATGCATGCTCAATAATCCAGGTAAGGACATCACAGAAAGTTGAATCAGTTCATCTGGACACAACGTTTATTGAGAGAAATGTTTCATCACTCATTTAAGTGACCTCTTCAGTCTCAACTGACTGCAGGTATCCCCACCCTTATAAACAATACAGTGGCATAACAACTGAAAACACCCATCTACAGGCCAGTGGCCACTCTTTCAAGGATGAGGATGTACACACCCTTGATAGGGAGGAACGCTGGTTTGAACGGGGAGTCAAAGAGGCCATCTATGTGAAGAGGGAATGACCATCCCTGAACCGAGGGGAGCCTATGAGTACATCTGTCGCCATCTTACAAAGTGCTGTGATTGATTGCAAACATTCCCAAATCCTCTGTGAATAGTACACAAGGCCATTGAAACTCTAGTTAATGGTCACACCCATATTTGCATATGAAACAGATCACTGGTTTTGGTCGTTACACGTTTTAAAGCGCGCCTGTGTCTGGCCCCAGACTACATATTAGAAGTGTTGACCCCATATAAACCAGTTCCTTAGGTGGGGAACCTTCTGGCCATTCAAAAGTTGAGGCTTAAATCTAAAGGTAACCCTGCTTTTGCTGTCAGGGCCCCTCGGCTTTGGAAAGACCTGCCTAAGGAGATAAGACTCGCAGAATCAGTGACTTCTGTTAAATCACTTCTTAAAACCTATTTTCATAGACTCACTTTTATGTGATGTTGTCTTTTTATTGCTTTGCTTTTATTCTTTTAACTAAATTTATTTATATTCACATTATTCTTTTTTTTACTGACTTTTTATCTCTATTACCGTCTATCTTTCAACACCGTTCTGTTTTCACGCTACTGTATTTTTGTGTCTTTTGTCTTCTTGTTATAACTTTATCTCGATTTTACCTTAATTCTGTCTTGCTTTTGTTTGGCCTTACTGTTTTGTTATCTGTTGTCATATTGCTTTCTGAGTATTATGCTTTTGCTGTGTCTGTCATACACTTTGTAAACTAAAAAATACTTGGCTTCTAAAAGCGGAAGTCACACAAAGATCTCAAACCAATTCATAAACCATTGATAGAGGTTTAAGAGTGATTCAGAATTGCTTAACAAGGTACCTGTTTGATCATCTGTCCGTTGCTGCTGAAGACAGCCAGCGGTGTGCCGGTGTTGTCTGAGGCTATGTAATATTCCTCTCCACTGCTCACTTCCATGGCAAACAGGTGACCCTGATCAAAAAGAGACACCCTCATTCACTTTTACCCATTGGCAGTGCTGCTCTGACAACAATTTGGTCTTTTGGCTCATAAAAGCATCACGTGCTCTTTCAAAATAGATTAGGTGAGAGTCAAGATTGTGAGATATAACATATCTCCATGGCCCCAAGCCTACCTGTAGGTCATAGTAGAGTGAAGAGATGTCAGAGCTGGAGTGGTTGAAGATGTGTGTGACCCTAGCTGGGTGGTTGAGGTCAGCATAGAAGAATTGAAGATGCTGTCCCAGACTGTTCCTCGTGGACACCCTGCGGCCTAGCCCATCATAGTGGTACTGGACACTCCAGCCACCCGGCCCTCGGTTGTAGGCGCGTAGCAGCTGGCCTTTGGAGTTGTATTCAAAGACATCTGAGCCGCGTTGGCTGAGGACGCCGTCCTCATCCAGGCGGTACTGGACATCTCCCAGGCGCGTGATGCGGTCTCTGAGGTCGTAGCGGAGCGGCATGAGCCGGGCGCTGTTCCCGGGATTCAGCAGATGAAGGTTACCATTTAGATCATAGCTGTAGCGCCATGTGGACCAGTCGTTAACCTTGATGTGAATGAAGATGAGTTTAATAACTTGGAATCATCATCAAAACACTAACATCATAATTGGAAGTGCATCTAAAAATATAACGTGGAAAATCAGGTGTAACAATGTTATAAAACAATGGCCTGCCCTTAAATGATAATTTACACTTTATTCATCCCTGTAGGGACATTCTGTATTTGTTTAGCCCCCTCTGCAGCAAATTCATAGAATAGTCAGCTACAGTGGCCCTGAAGCGACCCTGCAGCTGGTAATCGATATTTCCCCAAAATACGCTATACCCTGCACAGATAAGACAGAAGTGAAGATCCAGGAGATGAATCTGCGAAAAACACCAACTCTTTACAGATGAAACATTCACCTTGACGCCGCTGAGCTGTCCGTCACCGTCATACTCATAGCGGTACTGAGTAGTGTTGGCATAGGGCCCAATTTTCAGCTCTCTCTTCACCACCCGTCCCATGCTGTCATACTGCACCGTCATCCAGTACATCAGCGAGCGGAAGATCTCATACTGGACCTCCTTGATACGACCGTGCGTGTCGAAGTGCTTGCTCAGCGTCATGACAGCTGTGGTGATAATCTGATTGATGTCATAGTAGATGACCCCAAACTTCCCAAAGTGTTCCACCTGTAGGAAATACAGAGAGGGTTATGGAGAGGACGAGTCAAAATGACAGCTGAACAATGTGGCACACCTCTCTTGTGAAAAGCATACAGAGCTTGTTGAGTGAGCAGAACTATTCTGCATAGCTAAATGGAATTAGCATGCAGCCCTGGAGTAGCGGCTATAGCTCAGAATAGAAATCAGGCTACTACATGAAACTGTTGCCATGGAAACATGGTTAAATTCTGGCGAGATTTCAATGTGCTATTGTCGTGTGCTTCCATGGTATACAACTTCCAACACATTTAAGTTTGTGTCTTATTAATAAACAGAGAATGTACACCAGAGCAGTCGTTTTTCTGTTTTTCCACACCTTGCCAGAGATCTCATCATAGCGGTAGAGGTCGACAGGCAGTGGCGTCTCGCTAATGACCGGCTTCATGCTGGCAATGCGGAAGCTGTTGTCATGGTAGGTGTAATCGAACCTGGCATTGACCATGCCCTCCTCACTGAAGCGGTAGATCTGCTTGTCAATCAGTGGGCCCATTTTGCGGTAGCGGATGGTGCAGGAGAAGCCCCCGCTCTGCAGGTTAACCATCTTCAGCACACCGGCCGTCTCATCGTAGCCGAAGGTCACGACAGTACTGTCATACACAATCTCTGCCAGTTTGGCCAGCTTGCCATATTTGTAGAGGACACGGCGGCCAGTGCCCAGGTAATAAGTGGCTTGCGGCCGACCGTCCTCACTGAAGTCGTGGATGATGGACGCGTTGCTTTCTGGTGGGTTGTAGGTGTTGCGGATGTAGCCGACTGACACATGCGTAAACATGGTGTGACGGGCCACACTGGGCATGGTGACGGCTGTGACGCGACCTGAGGCATCAAACTCAAAGATGTACTGTCTCTGGCTCTGCAGGAGCAGCACCATGGACTGAAGGCAAGTAGAGAGACAGAGAAAAAGGGAAGAAAAGAGGTTAATCTTGTATAGTCATTACTATCCAGCCCTTAAGGTTCCTCTATTGAAAGAGATGACCTCTCTACTGTGAAATAGGATCAGAAGTCTTTTTTTTCCCCCTCACCTGATTAATTTAGAACTTCATTATCATAAAAATGATATATCATCTCAACACCATTTTGCTACTCCAAATTGCTATACTTCCTCTCGGTTGCCTTGACTTGGAGGCTATTGATCCTTAGATGATGAGGTTAACGATGAAAGCTTGACTCACTTTGTCAAGGTAGCTGTAGCTCCACACCTTCCCATCCACAAAGGAGCGGGACAGGATGCGTCCCTGGGGGTCAAACTCGGTCCTCTCACTCATGCTACCCCTCTGCAGCCCAACCAGATGTCCAGTGGGGGAATAGGACACATTGACTACTGCCAAGCTACTGCTGGGTAACCACATGGCCGGCCGGCCCTGTGCGTCATACATGATGCGCAGTGTGAACTTGCGGTGGTCATCGTAGATCTTCTCTGTGCGCGTGTTGCGGTCAAAGTCGATGGAGAGGAGGTTACGCCCGTGGGCCTGATAAAGAAGATGAAAAGAGGGATTGTTCTCTTAAACAGAACAACTTTTGTTTTGTAAAAGTGACAATCTGAAAGGCTAAGCAGATGCACGTTAGGGTTTTCACAGAATAGTCAACTGTAAAAACCACTAGTCGACACTGCATAGTTGTAGACCAATTGTTCATCTGTGGCTTAAGTGCTGCAGAAATAAAGCAGTGGCAATGCATCTACAGCAGATATGCAGCTGGAGGCGTTGTGGTTCCAACATAGATCTGTTTGCTCATTTTCTACGCTATGCCAAGTCAAATAAAGATAATTTAAGGTATTTAGATAAGGAAGGTCTCCTACTATCCCTGTTTCAGTTTAATGAGTGACTGTGTTAACTGGTGTCTTTAGTGATGGCAGCTGTTGAAAACACGAATGCGCAGTGTCCCCCTAAAAGCCTGCAATTTTAAATACACACTCATCTGTGTTTAATATCTACGCTAACCATTTGCACAAGTTAAATTGTACTCAGCAAGACTCATGCACCTCTCGTAATATTTCTTATGATGTGGGAAACACATCGCAGCTGTATGTTATACCATTATATTCAATCATTTAACCTGAAATGTTATGTCAAATTCCTCATTGGATGTTAGCTGCTTTGCTAAGCTATGGTTTTCCCCACATTAAAGGTAATTTCAAGAAATGTGAACGCTTTTTGGCAACACTGTTTAATTTACATAATGTAGTGCAAAAATGACCAGACGAATATATACACTGCTCAAAAAAATAAAGGGAACACATAAGCAATGCAATGTAGCTCCAAGTCAATCACACTTTTGAGATATCAACCTGTCCAGTTAGGAAGCAACACTGATTTGTGAATCGATTTCACCTGTTGGTAAATTGTCTAATTTCCACCAGGTGGAAATTAGACAATTTGCAAGACAACCCCTATAAAAGGAATGGATTTGCAGGTGGTGGCCACAGACCGTTTGCCTGTACTCATCTTTTCTGGCCGATCTTTGGTTAGTTTTTCATTTTGCTAGTGCCCTCACCACTAGAGGTGGCAGGAGGCGGTATCTGCAACCTACAGAAGTTGCTCAGGTAGTGCAGCTCATCCAGGATGGCACATCAATGCGTGCTGTGGCAAGAAGATTTGATGTGTCTCCCAGCACAGTGTCCAGAGCATGGAGGAGGTACCAGGAGACGTGGAGGGGGCCGCAGGAGGACAACAACCCCGCAGCAGGACCGCTATCTGGTCCTTTGTGCAAGGAGGAACAGGAGGAGCACTGCCGGAGCCCTACAAAACGACCTTCAACAGGCCACTAATGTGCAGGTTTCTGCTCAAACAGTGAGAAACCGTATGCATGAGGATGGTATGAGGGCCCGACGTCCACAATTGGGGCCTGTGCTCACAGCCCAACACCGTGCAGCCCGATTGACCTTTGCCAGAGAACATCTTGGTTGGCAGATTCGCCATTGGCGCCCTGTGCTCTTCACAGATGAGAGCAGGTTCACACTGAACACATGTGACAGACGTGAGAGAGTCTGGAGACGCTGTGGAGAACGTTCTGCTGCCTGCAACATCCTCCAGCATGACCGGTTTGGCGGTGGGTCAGTGATGGTCTGGGGAGGCATATCCTTGGAGGGCCGCACAGACCTCTACGTGCTAGCCAGAGGTACCATGACTGCCATTAGGTACCGGGATGAGATCCTCAGACCCATTGTCAGACCATATGCTGGTGCAGTGGGCCCTGGGTTCCTGCTCATGCATGACAATGCTCGTCCTCATGTGGCCAGAGTGTGTCAGCAGTTCCTGTATGTCGAGGGCATTGATGCTATGGACTGGCCTGCACGTTCCCCAGACCTGAATCCAATCGAGCACCTCTGGGACATCATGTCTCGTACCATCCGCCAACGCGATGTCGCACCACAGACTGTCCAGGAGTTGACCGATGCCCTGATCCAGGTCTGGGAGGAGATCCCTCAGGAGACCATCCGTCGTCTCATCAGGAGCATGCCCAGACGTTGTAGGGAGTGCATACAGGCACGTGGAAGCCACACACACTACTGAGCCTCATTTTGAATCGTCTTGAAGAATTTCCACAGAAGTTGGATCAGCCTATGTTCTCATTTTCCACTTTGATTTTGAGTATGATTCTGAATCCAGACCTTAATGGGCTAATGATTTTGATTTCCATTGATCATTCTTAGGTTATTTTGCTCTAAACACATTCCTCTGTCTAATAAATAAAGATTTTCAGCTGAAATATTTCATTCATCGAGGTCTATATTGTGTTTTTAGGTGTTCCCTTTATTTTTTTGAGCAGTGTACTATACTGTATTGAACATTCAATTTAAGATAATTTAAGGCTTTTAAACAGCTGCATCGCCACGACAGCCACGGACGCGCTCGGCTGCAAGTCACCAGTTAACACGGTCATTGGTTAAACCGAAACACCTGTAAGAAAGCAGTCACACTGTGACTGCAGTCAAACCATATCTCCAAATCAGACAAGCTGCTGGGGGTTTAGTCCAATCAGATTGCGGCTCATTTGTAAACAGCCTCTCGGAGCCAATCGAGGATGCTGCTCTTCATCTACCCCCCCCCTCCCCCGTTGTCCCCGCTTACATTAGTTAGCCCTTTACTGGTTGTATTGGAGACCTTTTTGACAAGAATTGATCGTTGTCATTGGGTGAAAAAAAAAAATCTCCCGTGATTAATCAACTACTCGACTACTTTTTGGGAGTAGTTGACGACCACTAAAATGCAACATTCGTGAATGCCCTAATGCCTGTAGAAATATGTTGCAGGAGATGTGTAAGCTGCTTTACACGTATAGACTGATAGTAACACGGTCATCACTGCTGCAGTCGGGTAGTTTTGTCAGCTCACCCTCAGCTTCCTGCCAAACACTGTGACCTTGCCCTTGGTCTGCTCCTTACGGAGCCGCCACTCAATGGAGTTTAGGCCGTTGTCGGTGGGCAGGGTGATGTTCCTACGACCAATTGTAGGGCTAACAGAGCCGGCTAGGATGTGAGGCTCTGTGTGGAAGCTGATGCCCATCCCGTTGGCATACATCACCCTCAGCGTCCCGTTGTTACATAGCTGGTAGCTGTTCCTCACCTGATCTGTGGGGGGTGGGGGGGAGACAGAAGAGGCAGGAGGTATCATAAGTTTGGTAAAGAATTAAGATGACAAGGGAAAGGATTTGGGAAAAGGACCATCAAATCTGACCAAGTGTGGCGCAAAAACAAAGATTTAGGTTTATTCATCCATCCACCCATCCATTATCCGAACTGCTTATCCTGCTCTTAGGGTCGCGGGTAGATTTATTCAGATAAATAAATTGAATATTATCAAATAGAGAGAAACTCCAGTCATACTTTTTGAAGGCTCATATTTGCTAGAAATGGATCATGTCTGTAAAATTTTAAGAGCAGACTGACTCATCTGATTTCTACCACTATATTCTCCAAAGTATTGAGGTTACAAAGCTGAGAGTGGTTGTGAGGCAACCAAAAAATGATGTCTCTACAATATATCATTTTCGTCCTTTACCTCTCACTTAGCAGGCTCACTCTGTAGAAAAGAGCAGATAGCGACTGAGTGTCCATTACTGTTCCTGAATTTCTTTGTCTGACGCGTAAAAAAAAAAAAAAAAGCGGCTTCAGCGCAATGACATGAATGACAGTAAGATAAAATTGTTTTTGGCTTCAGATATGTCTGGCAGATGCAAGGGGGAGCCTTTTATTGCGTTTATAAAAGGTGAGGGGTTCAGACAGTGTCTGGCGTTGAAGTCCCACCATAAACGACAGTAATCCATAAGGCCAATTTGTAATAAAGCTTCAAGCAGCTTTTTAACAACGTCTCAAACAGACAAGAGAAGGCTTTTTTCATTGACTCGGCAGCAGCGGCAGCAGCCGTTAGATAAATCTTCTCTGCTCTCTCTATCTGAACAATCTCTGTAATAAAAAAATGAGAGAGTGAGAGTCATAGAGAGAAAGAGACGGGGGTGGGGAGGGGGGCTTGCAGGCTAATGAAGAGAGGGAGAAAGAGAGAGACCAAGCCAGCTAAAGAGAGAAGGATGGAGGGAGGGAGAGAGGGGAGATGGTTAAGTGAGCATGTCAGCAGAGAGCTCTGCTGAAACGCACACAATGCTGTGGAAACCTTAAATGACTTACAGCTCTCTGAGTAACTTTCTCCCTCTCCACCAGCTACCCGAGTAAATCACCGAATACATCTACACCTTATTCGTATTCTCTAAGGCATTTCAGCCCTCTTAACAGTCTACAGTTTGGATTCATACTTCTGTCACACAACTGGTGGGGGGTCAGGGGAGGAGAGCCAATTATTCTCCTTTTTCCTGTTCTCTAAACAGACCGAATAAGCTAAGGGATCATGGGAAATGGACGAGGGCTATAGTGGTGTTCTGTTCTGTACGTGTGTGTATGCTTATGTGACTGTGTATGTGAGTGAAGAGACAGAGAGAGAGAGAGAGAGAGAGAGAGAGAGAGAGAGAGAGAGAGAGAGAGAGACATAAAGTTAGAGAGAGAACGAGAGAGTGCTTTAGGGATTAGGAGGATTCACTTTACATGAGTTAATGAATTTTGCTGTAATGATATTCAAAAGCAGGGAATAACTACTATATAATGGTAATTTCTTTTCTCCATGAGAGGGTGAGAGGGCTAGACGAGGGCGAACACGGAGAAGGATCTCTTGGAAAAGACAAATATGTGTTTGAAAATTATAATACATTCAGTTAAGAGTAGGTAAGACCCATGAAAATTTACATACACTTGATATATCTATGTCCTTTACTTCGGATATTCAGTAGTGCGAGAGTTCATCCGTATCTAGAGCTAGCGTTTGTGTGCATCTCATCAACTCATGTATACAGCACAGACTGGGATGCAGAGGAGAGTAAACACACTTACACCCAATTTGCTTACATTTGTGTATGTAGAGGAGTTTTGCCTTGTTTTTAGGCAAAGAAAAACCTTGATGATTTACAATGACATGCGTATCTTTCATTGTAACTACGGCCGAACTCATTGCAACTTGGTAAATCACATAAATATGAAGCGGTCTACAACGAACTAAATTCATGATGCTTTTTATTGCCTAATTAGTGCTTAATCGATTGCTTTTCTGAGAACATGACTAACTTTTTGTCCCCAATTAGGGGTTTGCCTTGTGATCGATTGGAGGTCCTAGTTAAGTCATATTCTAATTTACATCAGTGAGAATAAATAAATGTAAATGAATGAATGCTCTGGTTGTTCTGCTGTGTGTATCCACCAAGTTTATTTCTACCTTGCACCACAGTGTATGAGGCTTCAACAGAGGACAGGTTGGTAATGACAGTGACATCATCGTCCCTGCTGGAGCTCTCAATATCGATGTTGATGGAACGTTCAATCTCCCGGTGCAGGCTGGTCACCATGCCCGTGGGGTATGTCACATTGGTCAGACGGCCCTCGCTGTCATATCTGGGACATGAGAAATAGCAGGTCGCAGACTGGTGAAGGAAGGAAACAAACACACACACTCACACACACTCACACACACACAGCAACCAACATATTCCTGCACACAAACACAAATGCTTCACTTGCTATATTAAATCCCCCTCACTAGTTAAGATGGAGTTTAATGGCAGTAACTGCAGTTATGAAAGTGAACAGTGGGGGGCAACAGAGCACTATGAGGAATGATGGGGAAAAAAACAGAACATGGAATAACAAGGTGAACATAAGCGCTGAGAAGCAATGAAACAGTGTATTCGCATTGTTTAATGAGACCAAGAACAGATGGCTAAGAACAGATGTACATCCACTGTAAGAGAAAACAGACATTCTTACAGACATCTTCACCTCAATCACAAACTCACTGGTAGAAGGTCGTCCAGCCAGTCTCATCAGCTTTGGTGGCCAGTAGACCAGTGTTGCCGCTGTAGGCCAGCAGAGCCACCTCCTGGCCTAGGGCTGAGACACTGCGCAGCCCACCAGTAGGGTCCAGTCCCAAGGTCACCACCTGATTCTCTGGTAGCAGCACCAGTCTGAGCAGACCGGCCCCGCTGCCCTGGCTGAGGCCATCTCTTCTCACTTTTACAGTGTTATTGCAGTTGTCCACCAGTGTAGCAAGCTCTCCATCAGGACCATAGCTGAAGTTATAAAGTGGCTCCCCAGTCACTAGGCTCACTGTCTGAAGGTGAAGGCCCTCTCCATTAAAGACATACAGCTCCTGTTCCCTCGGTGAAGCAACTTCATACTGCCCCGCCCCGGACCCGGCTAGCCCCGTCCCTGAGATGGCCGGGCCTGGTCGATTGGCCCTCACGGCTCTGATGCGGATGTTGTTGAGATCTGCAATGAAAAGTGTTCCATCGGGGGACACAGCCAGGGAGGCGGGGGAGTTGAGGCCGGCGTCAGGGGCGTAGCCATCATCACCGTAGAAACAGTTGCAGTTGACATCATTCTTGCAATCGCAGTCAGAAGCCGCACCAGCCAGAAGGGAGATTTCTCCGTTGGTGCTCACCTGAGAAAACGGCAAGAGGCAGAGTAAGTAATGTGATAAGGGATAAAAAGCCATAGCGACGAAAAGCTGTTTTGGAAAACAACAGTAACAACATTTTTTTCATCAAATCAAGTAAGAGATATGTTAAAAAGGAAAAACCACATGTGAAAGCCTCTGATGTGTCTCATGGTCTGAAACAACGTTGGAATGTCTGAATTCGGGGGGGGGGGGGGGGGATAAATAATTTTAAAAAAAATCACCCACACATCAGACCAGCTGTGCTGTCAGTTTTGCTTGCCAAGAGTTTAACTTCAGACTGACAGAATCATTATAAAACACCACGACACTGAAATTACTGTATATTTTTCTGTCTGTTACCTGTCTGACGCGGTTGATCTTTTTCTCGTCGGTTTCTGCGATGTAGAGAATGCCGGTGTGGGAGAGAGCGATGGCTGTGGCGCTCTCCAGGGCAGCATGGATGGCCAGCTTACTGAGGCTGTAGTCGATACCTGGCACTTGACAGTGCATGGGCCGACCCGCTATGATGCTCACCTTTGGTCACAGTAATGATACAGAGAATTGGATGAATGATTGGCCAACGGTAATGGAAACTGTTTAGCGATGACGGTGATGTGTTAGTTATTGTATTCGCTTTAACAGATGATTTTTTTTCAACTGAGGTTAGGCTTGGCGCTAGCACTAGTGTTGAGTTCCTTTAAGTAATTAGACAGCAATTGAAGAGAAGGGTATTCTGTGGAGAAAACCCCCCCCCCAAAACTTTATCATGAGAATTTCAGCTTGCTCTTCTAAACTGGTATAAGGGAACCTAATTGGGAGAATATCTTATCAAGATCTTATAGTGAGTGTCCACCCTAAGGGGTTTGCAGCCCTAGTTAGCACTCATAGTTACAGACCTGGTGGTTCTCGGTAATGCGCAGGATGACGTTGTTCTCAAGCACATACAGAGAGTTGTCCATGGGGTTCACTGCTAAGTCTGTGGGCCACTCCAAACGCACCTGGGGGAATGATACACTAGATGTCAACATGGCCACATCTACATGGAGGGACTGAAAGGATGCCAAGTTTCACACAAATCTCTCAACCCCCCCCCCCCCCAAATGGAATATGTTTCCAACTCTCTCAATCCATTCTTTTATCCATCAACCCCTTTAATCCCTCCCTAAATCAGCTGCTCCACTCTCTCCTGTCTGGCTGCCATCCATACTAAGTTTTCATGAGGCTATTAGATCATCATTTATCACTCCGTTCCCCATCCCACTGTACTTCCCTCCCTTCCACCGATCTCACCTGGCTGACATCCATGCTGGCATCACAGCTGAGTGGTCGCACAGCAGTCAGATCGTTGGCCCCCAGCAGAGTGGAGATGATGCCATTCTGGTCCACCTTACGGATCATGGTGGCATCCACAAAATACATCAGCCCATTCTTATCCACTGCAATGCCTGCCGCAGGAGAGATGAGGACCAAGGATGAGGGCTTATATAATGGTACCAGAGTGGGCAACCAGCTGCAACGGCATTTAATGTCTGCAATGCTTTACTTTTTGTCACCGGATGAAAACAAATCGCAGACCTGCCTGACAGCAGAAATGTTCAATGTTTCATCAATGGAGAGGGAACAAAGTGCTCCAACCACCGCAGAAATGTTAAAGTTAGTGTGTGTCAGTTTTGGGATGAGTCTTTGACATGCAGGGTTCAGCTGATGCTCCTCCCAGAGGACAGCATTAGACAGCAAGTTCACTTTTTGGAAAGATGCTGACTGTCTCCAGAAAGAGGTAAACAATGTGTTGCACTCCTCCATTCTCCTCGGTCTCTTCTCCTATCCTGAATATCCCCCCCCCCCGTCTGTTTGTCTCACCCCCTCCTTTCTCCTTTTCATTTGTTTCTACCTTTCCATCGTTTACTGGCAGTGCAGTGTCAGACTTTTCGGTCTGGCAGGCAGCCGGTATTCAGACAGGTGTGTTTGTTCTAGGCAGCTGTGCCCCAAAATAACTCTCAGATGCGCCGAGAAACACAACAGATGGAGGATACAGCAAAGGACATAGAGCAAGTAAGCAAGACAGAAAGAATGAGAGTGATGAAGAGAAACAGGAAGAGGAGGGATGAGAGAGAGAAAAATAGAGAAGAAATAAGAGAGAGGACAGATGAAATAGGGTGAAAAGGGAGAGTGAGAGAGAGAGTGATGAAAAGAAACAGGAAGAGGAGGGAATGGGAGAGAGAAAAATAGAAGAAATAAGAGAAAAGACATGAAATAGGGTGGGGGAGAGGAAAAGGAAGGAGAGACAGCTCATGCTAATGCGAGCTGACTGGATGACAGTCTCTGACAAGTAAAAGCATATCAGCGCTTCATTGTCTTCTCCAGTCTCTCCCACTCTCTCTCTCTCTCTCTCTCTCTCTCTCTCTAAAACACACACACACATCAGTGACAGAAAATGTGACAGTGTGACATTTTTGACAGTTTGGTGTCACAACATTTGCCTTTTTTTTTTTATCCAGGCTCTAGTGAACCACAAAATTCATGTCATTAATAAGTTTAACTTTAATCTGGTTTATAACCTCCTTTTGTCTGTGGCCTGCTTTAGTTAAATGGTGGTCAGCTGATGAGAAAAGAAAAACGTGATTAAGAAAAGCTGAAGGTGCAGTTACAATTCATGAAGACTAAGTACACCGACTGACGCGCTGCCGAAAGAGAAGGAAAAAAACTGAAATTGCCAATCATCATCAGATCCGGAGAATTTCAATCCAACTAATTATGATAATACCGGGCTGTGATTTTTGCCTTGGTTGTGTTAATTTGGCAAGTACCTTCGTTTGCCGACTCACCTTTGGGACTCATGAGTGTCGCCTCGGTGGCTTTGCCTCCATCACCACAGCGTTCGTCGAAGGGCAGACACTGCTCTCCTGTCCCAGCCACCACCTCTGCGTTGTCCGACAGCAACCGGCCACCCGTTAGCGAGCGAACACGATAGATACGGCGCGAGTTGGTGTCTGAGATGAACAGCGCCCCAGATACTGGATCAACAGCCAGGAAGTACTTATGGGTAGGGTTGTTGCTGAAGGGAAAGTGAGAGGGAAAAAAACCCCAAACAATCATTTCAGTGAATGGTTTCACTCTGTATTGTATTTTCTTTTCTGAATTCCCCCCCTCCCTTTTTCTCCCCATTTATATATCCAGCCAATTACCCCACTCCTCCAAGCCATCCCGGTCACTGCTCCACCCCCTCTGCTGATCCGGGGAGGGCTGCAGACTACCACAAGCCTTCTCCGATACATGTGGAGTCGCCGGCTGATTCCTTTCACCTGACATTGGGGAGTTTCACCAGGGGGACGTAGCGCGTTAGAGGATCACGCTATTCCCCCCAGTTCCCCCTCCCCCTCGAACAGGCACCCTGACCGACCAGAGGAGGCGCTAGTGCAGCGACCAGGACACATACCCACATCCGGCTTCCCACCCGCAGACACGGCCAATTGTGTCTGTAGGGACACCCGACCAAGCCGGAGAGGTAACACAGGGATTCGAACCGGCGATGGTTGGTAGGCAATGGAATAAACCGCTATGCTACCCGGACACCCAGTATTGTATTTTCACTTGATGGAATTTTCAGTACTTGTGTGTTGCAGTGATGCGCAATAGAAACGTATGATTTATCAGAGGGGCTGAACATCTTACCTGTGTCTGAAATCTTTGTTTCTGCAAGGGAAAAAGTAAGATAAAAGCAGAACAAAATAAATGTTAATTCAAACAGTCTGTGGAGGGCTCGCTACAGAGCGAGCAAGCACGCAAGCTGTGGTGTTAACAGTAAAATGTTAATATGGGTAAAAACACCCTGGAGAAATGGTATCTTGTGCAGTGTATAATTCAACTTCAACGTAGCTATCCCTAATGCCTCCACTCCTTTCATTTGGTCCCTGAGAGGGTCCATACTGTAAGTTCTGTGTATTGCTCCCTCTCTTCCTCTCATGCTTTTGTAGTTCTGTCTAATCTAATCTGCTACCCCCTTCCTTCCAGCAGAATTTCCCTTGCAACATCAAAAACCCTCCTAATCCCAATCTGCTCTCATTAATTCGTATCTCCTCCCGATGCTTTTCTTCCGTCATATTTTTAGCTTTTTATCCATCACCTCTTTTCCAACATTTTATCCATCCCTTTAATTATCTTGTTTCCTATCTATCCACCATTAGCATTGTACTCATTATTACAATCTATTTTATTTTGGACTGTCTCCCTTAAACTGCCTCTCTTGTATGTATTGCAAACAACTCATTATCTTCCTTAATGTAGTCACCCTTTTCTGGAGTTGGTCCCCGGGCGCTGCACAGCACAGCGGCTGCCCACTGTTTCCGGTGTGTGTGTGTGTGTGTGTGTGTGTGTGTTGGGATAGGTTAAATGCAGAGGATGAACTTCCCCAGAGGGATTAATAAAGTACATCATCATCCTCATCATCATTATCTCTCCTCTCAGACTCCTATCCCTCCCTTGTGTACCTTAATTCTAGGATGCCGGTGGTGTTCATGGATGGGTAGACTCTGCGTACAAAGTTGAGGTCCCCTACAAAGAGGCTGCCGTCGACGCCCGACGCCAGGGCGACCGGCGCCAGCAGCTTGTTGCCGTCAGCCAGGCCATTACAGCTGGGGCAGGAGATGCTGCGTCTTCGCCCATTCCCCATGACACTGGTTATTACCGGGGGCTGCTCTGTCACAAAGATGTTCTCGCCGTTGCCTTTGTGGAGGATCCCTGGAAAAAGGGCAGAAGAAGCAGAGAGAAATAGAATAAGAGTTGTTTTTTGAGTTATGTCTTGCTGTAAAATAACATTTTGATGGTAGGTTATACGTCTGTTGGTGTGTTTGAATATGTGAATCGGCACGTGTAACAGAAAATGCAAGGTGTGACGGGTACGGTTGAACGAATTTTACCGGCACGTGGATACTTGTGTGCGCCACTTAGAGAGAGACGGCGTGTGTCCATTCCATTAGTGCATTGATTTTCACAGCTGGCGAATATCACCATATCCACCCATTTATATTTCCACGCTACAGCATTAGCTTAGGGCTTAGAAAATGTTACAGCTGTGGGTGCGTCAAAAAGGTTTCTGCCGTGAGCACCAGGGTATACGTGTTAGTGTGACAGCTGGTGTGTGTGTGTGTGTGTGTCCATTATCTTAACCGCTTATCCTGCTCTCAGGGTCACAGGGATGCTGGAGCCTATTCCAGCAGTCATTGGGCAGCAGGCGGGGAGACACCCTGGACAGACCGCCAGGCCATCCCAGGGCCGACACACACACACACACACACACACACACACACACACACACACACACACACACACACACACACAAACACACACACCTAGGGACAATTTAGTACGGCCAATTCACCTGACCTACATGTCTTTGGACTGTGGGAGGAAACCGGAGCCCCCGGAGGAAACCCAAGCAGACACGGGGAGAACATGCAAACTCCACACAGAGGATGACCTGGGACGACCCACCAAGGTTGGACTACCCCGGGGCTGGAACCCAGGACTTTCTTACTGTGAGGTGACCATGATAACCACTGGGCCACCGTGCCGCCCATATGTATATATGGGCGCCTATATATATATATATATACACACACACAGTAGTAGTAGTAGTAGTAGTAACAGTAGTGTCTGTGTATGTATATATATATATTAGATAGAGAGATAGATACGTACCACTGCGTGTGTTGAGTATATGGTGCTTGTCAAGCGACCAGCCTCCCAGATTGGTGGGGTCCAACTCGAAGCCTTGCAGGATGGCTGTCCTCTTCTCCCACAGAATGAGACTGGCACAAGACTCGTACTCGTAGCCCACTGACACTACACAGAGAAAGAAACATTTGGAAGCTAGATTGAGCAGGGTGGTGCATGGGTTAGACAGATGCGATGAGAGGTGATGAAAGAACAGAAGACGCGCAATGTGTCAAATGTACACATGTCAAAACAAGGCGATACCAAGTAAGAGACTTCGCAAACTTCAGCAGAACCTTCCCACAAAGCGATGTGTCTAAAATAAGAGTTTCACGAGTAAGAAGGAATATAGCAAGTTTGAATTTTCTGAGCTCATTTATGTTATGACTCAGGTGTGATACACATAGCAACTAGTTAGCACATGCGGACCTGCTCCGACACCTAACCAACACTCTTGAAAGCTGCTAAATCAATTAAAAATCTCGTTAATTGGACAGGTTGCATGTTGGGCCTCAGGCCCTGCAGGTTAGACACGTTGTCAAGTTAAAAGTCTGTCGTAGGAACATTACAACCCCATCACACACCTGGGTTGACATGAGCTCATTGATTGGGCCGCATTAAAGTAAAGGGCAAGGAACTGAGCTGAAGGGGAGGGTGGCCACTACTGTGGATTTGTTTTCGTGTATGTATATGTGTATGTGTGGGTGTGTGTATGTGTGTCTACAGGTGTTGAACATGCGTTGGACATGCATCATTAGAAGGAACACATGTTAGCACCTCAACTCTGACTTAAGTGTTGCTGAGTGCTGTTGCCAGCCCCTTTTTAGCAAAACTGTTAACAATAATGCTATATCTGTGACCACAGCTAGCAAAAAGTAACATAAAGCTAAACCACACACACACACACACACACACAGACATGTGTATGTCAAATTTATATTTTCTTGACATGCTGAGCCTCATGGCTATGGTGGAATTTTATATGACTGAAAAATCTGAAATGGTATGCCCTGTATGGTGTTGATTCTCAACACAGATGTCCACTGCATCCCTGGCTGTACGGTGCCATTTGGCTGACGGCAGCTGTGAGCCAAAGTGACAGTGAAATGTAATAGCGCTGGGACTCTCGTGGCCCTGCTTGCTGCAACGCTAGCTAACCGCTAACTCACCCTGACGGCTAATAACCCTTCACCACCGTTACGCCTGGATACCTGAGGCATGTGCAGCCCTGGTGAAAAATAGATGGATGAAATAAAAAAGCACTTAAGTGTGGCTACGAGTCGAACGGGGTGTATTATCTCTCATTCGGGATACCTAACTAAAAATCTCTCCCCCTTGTCATGGTCAATGTTCCCCTGCTGGTAAAGCCGATTTCCAATTCAAGAAAGTAAGTAAGTACAAATGTGGAGGAAAAAGCTTGAACGCTTGTTATTTTGTTTATACACCACCTCTGACTGGTGCAGCACTGTTGCCCTGCCAGCAATCCCCTCCACTTACCAACAGCCTCTGAAAGCCCATAGACCCTTTGGCCGTATGCGTCGGTCTTGTCCCAGATGTAGGTGTAGGCCAGATTGGGTGAAGCATGGAACCACTTCTGGAAGAGATGGCCCTCCACAGCCACCATCAGGTGGACTTTGAGCAAGCCCATGGATACCACGGCAGGGGTCATGGTCACCTTGAGCAGGGAGCGGTAACCCTGCGTCCTGGAGCTTAGATAGCACAGCTTCAGGCTGGTGCTGGGCACCTCGATCTGCTCATGCAGCACCTGTAAGACAAAGAGCGGCAGATGAGAGGAGAGAAGGATTAGCAGGGATTAGAGAGAGGGAGAGAGTAATGGGGGTCACGGTTCTGCTGAGGCCTGAAGGACGGAAAAAAATAAGAAGAAACAATGAACAACACCATGGAGAGGGGGCAGAATAAAGACAGGAGGATGGGGGGAAAAGAAAAAAAAGGATGGAAAGAAGAACAAAAGAGAGAAAATAAAGAGAAATAAAAAGGAGCCAAAGAAATGACCGAATAAAGAGAATAACATATGGAAATAGAGAAAGAAAGAAAGTGAAAAAGGATCAATGAAGGAAGAATGGACCGCAGGATCAGCATCAGAGAAAAAATTGATGGGTAGACACAAGGAGGGAGGAGAGAACCAAAGAGAGGATCAGCCTGTTGCCAGATGGTCAGTGGTGCAGCACCTGTGTCTCGGGTATGATGGGTTTCTCCCCTGGCTTGGAACTGAAGAAGGAGGAGAGCGGGGAGGCCACCACCAGAGGGTCGGGTCTGACGAAGCCACTCAGGTCACAGCCGGGGATGGTGTTTTCCTCTGTCTTTAGCACCAGGGTGTCCATAGCATAAAACTGGCTCCAGGGCAGCCACACGGTGCGCTCCTGGCTCAGGAAGGGAGCACGCTCAAACCGCAGGGTCAGTGATGCTCCACCATTAGCAATCAGGTCAAACCTGGATAGATTTATGATAAGGATGGGTATGAGGTAGGAAAGTGAGAGTGGTGGGAAACAGACTCCTACCTAGAATGAGATATATATATATATAGACTATTGATCGTTGTCTGGCTGAAACATTTGTCTTATATGCTGTCCTTAGAAGCTATTTCCTGAGGCGCTCTGGTTAAAACAACAGATAGCAAATTAATGGGAATGACACATAGGCATAGGAGCCAATCTAAGTGAAACATTATACCTTCATTATATCATTAGGTACCACAATACACTATGTAGTGAGGCAGTTTGAGCGATGTGTATTGTTGGTTGTGTACATACGTCCCATCCTGCCGTGTGAGTGTGTATCCATAGTGGGGGTAGTTGACGAAGGACACATTCACCCCGACTAGAGGGGTTCCATCTGTAGTTAGCACTTGACCTCTGATGAGAGACGCCAGACTGAAATTGAAAAAAAAACAACAACAACAACATGGGGAGGGGGCCGTGGAGAACATCGGACAGAAAAAAGAGAGAGGGTTCATTTGTGAGAGGGAAAGAGAGCGTGAGACAATCCATCAACCCAATCTTTACATCATCCATCAACTGATTTGATTAATTTCTCCATCTTTCAATCATCCAATTTGTCCATTCATTTATTGCTTCAGTCCTCCACCATTCATTAATTAGAAATAATTAGCAACCCCACCATCGAGATTAGCTCACTTCAATCAAGTAAGCAAACCATGTCAAAGATGTGTGTGTGTATGTGTGTGTGTGCACGTGTGTGTGTGTGAATGTGAGATGTAAGCAATTATGTTTGTATCTTCCTATCGTACCTCGAGTTGAACGGGTTTTCTCCAGGGATAATGTGTGTGCTGTCCCGGCCCACCAACATCTTGACCCGGTCGTAGAAGGAGCGGACCCGGGGCTGGGCCAGTGGGCTCTGCTGGATGATCTGGAGAGGGTCGCGGGAGCCTCGGCAGAGGAGGCTGTTCTGACACGGACTCTGGATACAGCAGTCCGGGTCCATGCAGTCTGTCAGGCCATCTGAGGGAAGACAAAGAAAGGGACAGATAGGGGAGATGGGAGGGCGATAGAGGAAGGAATAGAGAGAATGCTTTTTGTTTGCTACAGTCTTATTTTTCAACGTATTTCTTTGCTTCCTTCTTTCTTTTGTTCTTTGTTTCTTTCTCTGTTTTTGATGAGACATTTCTATATACAGGGCTGGGAGTTAGGCTGGCACATGCAAGATCTTTTAGAGGATGGTTAAGGTAAGCCAAAGAAAGCCTGTCTGGCAACAGACAAATCTCCTGTGATACGAAAAGTAAAATAGGCAAGGAAAGGCTAATTTATTCGTGTAGCACATTTTATACAAAACGTTAATTCAAAGTGCTTTACATAGACATAAAATGGTAAAAAAATGACATAAAAGATCAATTTGAAAAGATGGCGATCACTAAAAATAATGATAAATTAAGAGGTAAATAATTTAAAAATGCAGTGGATCACATCACCTGAGGAATTAATCAAAGGCACAGGAAAAAAGACAAAAAAAATTTTTTGGTCCCCCCCCCCCGTTTCTCCCCAATTGTATTTGGCCAATTACCCCACCTCTTCCGCACTGTTCCGGTCACTGCTCCATCCCCTCTGCCAATCCGGGGAGGGCTGCGGACTACCACATGCCTCCTCCAATACATGTGGTGTTGCCAGCCGCTTCTTTTCACCCGACAATGAGGAGTTTCGCCAGGGGTACATAATGATCGCGAGAATCATGCTATTTCCCCCAGTTCCCCCTTCCCCCTGGACAAGCGCCCTGACCAACCAGAGGAGACGCTAGCGCAGTGTGCAGCGACACATAGGACACATACCCACATCCGACTTCCTACCTGCAGACATGGCCAATTGTGTCTAAAGGGACGCCTGACCAAGCTGGAGGTAACACAGGGATTCGAACCGGCGATCCCCATGTTGGTAGGCAATGAAATGGACTGCTACACTACCCGGATGCCAAAAACAAGAGTCCCCCCCCCCCTTTTCTCCCCAATTGTACTTGGCCAATTACCGTACTCTTCTCAGCTGGCTTCCAACCTGCAGACACGGCCAATTATGTTTGTAGAGATGCCTGACCAAGCCGGAGGTGACATCGGGATTCGAACCGCCGACCCCCGTGTTGGTAGGCAATGGAATAGACCGCAAAACAAGAGTTTTTAATCTAGATTTAAAAGTGACTGAAGTTTAGGCAAATTTAAGATCATCTGGAATTTAGTTCCAGCTGTGTGTGGCATAGTAGTTAAATGCAGCTTCACCCTGTTAGGGTCTGACTCTAGGCACAACTAGCTGACTATTTCCTAAAGGGACTGAAGTTTGTATTTTAACCTGAGTTTGTATTTTTTAAGTATGAAAGAAATCTATTTTGGCCCTAAGCAAGTGAGCGATTTGTAAGCTAGCAGCAGCACCTTAAAATCTATACGTAACTGGAATCCAGTATAAAGACTTTGGAGTAGAAGTAATGTGCTCAGTTCTCTTGGTCCTTGTCAGAATTTTAGCAGCACCATTCTGAATGTGCTGTTGCTGTCTAATGGTCTTTTTGGGAAGACCAGACAAGAGACTGTTGCAGTAGTCCACCCTGCTGGAGATAAAGGCATGAATGAGTTTCTCTAAGTCTTGATATGAACTGTATGTTTTTAGATGGCTGATTTAGTTATTGCCTTGATGTGGCTGCTGAAGCCAAGGTCTAAATCCATTAAAAAAAAAACCCAGATTTCTAACTTGGTTTTTAGTCTTTATATCCCTGGAGTCAAGGTGAACAATAAGTCTGTCTTTCTATTTTGTTGCCAAATAGAATTATTTCTGTCTTACTCTTTATTCATTTGAAGGAAATTTTGTCGCATCTAGATGTTTACTTGCTCTATCTATTGACACAGTGAGTCTGAAGGATCATAGTTGTTTGGTGAAAGAGCTAAGAAAAAAAAGAGCTAATCTGAGTGTTCCCTGCATAGATATGGCAAGTAATCTTATTTTCTTGTATGATTTTGCCTAGAGGGTGCATATAGAGGTTGAATAATAGAGGCCAGAGAATTGAACCCTGGGGGACTCCACATGTCATGGTGGCCCGCTCAGATTCATAATTGCCAATGGCAGAGACATAACCCCTACCTTCTAGATACGGCCTGAACCAACTGAGGACTGTACCAGATAGCCCTAACGCAGTTTTCTAATCTACCAATTATTTTGTGATCGACGGTATCAAAGGCTGGACTGAGATCCAGCCATACCAGATCAGAGATTTTTCCTGAAACTGTGTTCAAGTGAATGTTACTTCGTACCTTTAAAAGGTGAATAATAAATACCTAAATAAACAAAGTGAAAAATATATTAACTGGCTGTCAACACAAATTGATGGGCCAATTAAACAAAATCAGTCCCTTAATCAGTACTCTGTGACCAGTCAATATGCTTGTAGTCGGGTTTTGCCGAGTATGTAGGAAAAAACAAAACAAAAAACAAAATAGACACCATCTAACCATAACCCACTTAAACAGAGGTGACAGCAGCACAGAACTGCACTGGCTCAACTAATTATACAATTGCATCAATATGTATAGGTTTTTTTTTTGCATTGAAAACTTTCTGCCCTCACTTTAAACAAGGAACTCATTGAAAATAATGATGAGGAAAAGAAATGAGCGTATTGGTGGAAAGCTTATGGACCAGTAGCAGTAGGGACTGGCTATCTGTGGACTATTTAAGTATGCTGAGCTTGGCCTTTCGATGTTCGATTTTTTTTGTAATTTTAAAACTGTGAGGAATTTTTCACTGATTATTTATTTGTCTAAATTTGATTTTGATGCTGCTACACGACTGACATAAGCAAATGAGACCTTTAGCATGAAAATTGGATATTGCTATATAATGATTTCAAACGCTCGCCTCCGAGTCAGGTTACCCACAAAATCTGATGAAATGATTTACAACACACAGATGGGATACATAGCCAGAATCAGAGATCAATTCTCATAGCTGTATATCTTGCAAAGTTGTCTGTTGTGGTGTTTTTTTTCTTTTTTTCAAAGCACCACTACATCTTTCAGTCCTCTCTTCCAAACAAATGCACCAGCTACCAGACAGCGAACATAGATGTTTGTGATGAGAAGCAATACTTATGTGAAATGAAGTAATCTTCCACGAAACACTACCGCATTTGTCTACAAAAGCTTGAAAAGTCCCATTATATTGGATAAGTAATAATTTATCCAGGCTAGTTAAACTTTTACAGCACAAGCCTGGTTGGCTAGTACGCCGAAGCCCCCCCTCCCCCCGTCTATACATCTCAACGGCTCTTCTCACATGAGGTCAACAGATTACACATTTTCGAGTCCTCTTTCCAATCACCTCCTTCGTTGTCTTTGTTGTCAGCGCAGGATGTCTCCATGGCAACACTGCAGCCAGGACCCCTCCAGCCCGTCTGACATTCGCAGTGCCAACTCTGTTGTCCCATGGTGCACTGGCCGTTCCCATTACACAGGTTAGGACAGCCATCTGAAAAAGAGAGGAGGATGGGGGGGGGGGGGGGTGAAAGAAGGAGGAGATGGAAATTGGGAGGAACGAAGAAAGACCGGGTGATGCTTGTTTGTTGGATCAATGAAAATTAACAGAGGACAACACACGTGTACGCGCACGCACACACACACACATACGCTTACTATAAGCGTGAGTCTTGCTCAATTTAACAACCACATTGTAGTATACTGTATGTATTGATTGTTCAAGAATCACTTATCACTAATTCTGAGGTTCAGTTTTCATGTACACCTTCCCTTCTGTATGTCTATAGACCACTGGGTCGGCTGCTAATGCACGTGAATGTGTGGAAAGAGGTGGATGGATTGCTTGGTATTCACTTACTTGATAGAGCCCCACCCGATCATCACTCTGTCTCTCTCCCTCTCTTACTTATGATTCAGTGTAGGTAATGGGATTCTGATGGCCTGAGAGTAATGCTGTCTCATGAGAGAATGAAATTATGTTCAACTGGGCCGTGGATGTGTGTGTGTGTTGTGGCAGTCTATAAACTCATAAAGCTTTGCTATGGATTATGCAAAAAGCCCTTACAAATAATCTACAGCCCCGAGGCCAGGTTTGTCTCTAACTAGTTTTGCAAGAGCAAGAGCACCCTCAATACTTCTCGCAATGATGCATGGCTAAAAAATTTCGAGGCAGTCTAGATAATCACGCTATACTGCACATGTTTGTTGTTGTAACCATATTTATTAGTTTCTATTGTAAGGCCAAGGTGACTTTGCCCCTTTCGCTCCAGAGGAGCTTGTAATGTCGGCAAATAAGGATTTCAAGCCAATTTAACTGTTGCACTCTTAGTTCCTAATAAGTGCGCCAACTGGGCTAGCTAAATTGCGAATGCAAATCTTTTCATTATGCTTTGACTTTTTATAGCTCTACAGTGACATTTGTTTCTTAAGGTTTTTTTTTAAATTTCATTTTTATTCTATTTGACAATTCTACTTCTATGCTCACATGTCTCCGTGTTGTTTTTAACCATCTAATTTGTTGTGCAATACCTTTTTATACTGCACTGTCTGCACTGTCACTGTTTACCTGCCTCATCCAAGTGCCTTTATTCATTATATATACATTGAGGATGCTACCTCATCATATTTATCTTGTTTGCCATCTTGTTTTTCTATTGCTGCAGGTCTCTGAGAGTTACCAAACATATAATTTCATTGTATGCCCACAATGACAAATAAAGTGTCGTAATTTATTATTAACATCCATGCTGAGACAAAAGCTGAAAATGATCAATATCATTGATTTAGAAATGTGGTTCAAAAGGCCTCCCATCACTTAGCTTGCCCTCTAATCTGTTTCCCCGTGTCACCCTAAATCGCACTTCCCCAGCTCCCACTGAAATGAGACTGTGTGTTTGCCACTCTAATCTGTCAGGGAGAGGGAAAAGCCACAGTGACACACAATGACAGTGTTTTCTTCAGCTGCACAGCGAGTCCAAAACAAACTTGTCACAATGATTCCCTCTTCAGTAAAATGGGGGGAGCGAGATGCGACATTCGTAAGCCAACCAAAGGGAGAGTGAAGAAAAAGACAAGGTTGACTGATAAAACAGGCACATGCAAAGACTGCGGAAGTACACACACACACACACACACACACACACACACGCTCAAAGGCACTTAAACGCATTCACACAGGCACACGGACTACACGCATGTGCTCCCACTCAGAGAGATGCACCCTAGCGATGTGACCTGACATTTCCCACTCAGCGGCGGCATGCCGGCACAGAGTGGGAGGGACAAAACAGCTCCGTCAGAGACTATGAATATGAACTGCCTTTCATTGAGACCTGCTCAGTGGATTAATGAGCATATTTTTCACTCAAGTTGCCACTGTAGGATTTTTTTGCCCTCTAACAAATCGCCACATCAATACAGCCATGCATTATGAATACAAACGGAGCATTCTCGACCGAGCCGGCGGTGAAATTAACAGGCGTTTCACCCTGATTTGGCATTTTATCATGCGTCTCAACCACGGGGTGAAGGGGAGGGTATGGGGAGGGGGTCAACAAAGGACTTTGGGGGTGCGCCTTATCATTTGTACTGCAGAGAGGAGGGTGAGAAGGGAAAGGCAAGGGAGGGAGGGAAGGAGAGAGGCTTAACTGCATTCTTCAGCTCAACAAGAGGAATCAAATCAGAGGTTTTTATCTTTAATTAATGCCATTTTCTGCATCGGGGGACTACTCATGACGCTGTATTAACAGGCAGGCTGGAATAGATTGTCCCCAACTATTGAGCCCAGGGAACAAAGGCAGTTAGCAGTGATTGCCTGTTAAATGGAGTTGCCATTTAAAGCAGCCAAATACTTATGAAGCGCCTGAACAGGACAATCCATAGCGGGCATTGATCGGCTAGCCTGGGCAGGCCGGCACAAGGCTCTTCTCTCTTTAATGCCAGGCCCCAGTCGATACCCCCTCATACTAAATAGAATAAAGTGGGATTTCAGAAACTATTTAGCGCACCCTCCCCACTAATGTAGTTGGACTCTGATGAAATCCCCTTAAAAAGGAGAAGAAATTGCCTTGGGTTATGGGTCAGTACACACACGCGCGCTCTCGAGTGGTGTGTTGTGTGTGCGCCATGTGTGTTTGTGTGAGTGAGAGAAAGAGACTGTGTAAGACAGAGACTCGGGGCGGGGGGAGGAAGAGAAAAGTGTGTGAGAGAGAGAGAGAGAGAGAGAGAGAGAGAGAGAGAGAGAGAGAGAGAGAGAGAGAGAGAGAGAGAGAAGCGAGAACAAAGCAGGGGGAAATAAAGAAAGTCACGATATTGTACCAAAAAGTTCAGCCGTTCCCCCAGTATCCAGCCCGGTCTACTCTAAAGGTCATAAAGTAAAGGCCGGTTCCATAAATTCAAGATCACCACTCGTGGATGGACCAGATAACGCCGCACTATGAGAGCACTTCTCATAAACCTCCCTCCATATGCCCACTCAATCTTTTGTTGAGAGACCGACTACCTTAAGAATATGATTGAACTTCTTTGCGTTTTATTTAAACCCTCTCTCTCCCGCTATTTTACCCCCTTCTCTCTCTCTCTTACTCTCTTTTGTGCGCTACCTCTCTCCGTCTTTTCGCTCTTTCTCATTGCCTCTTCCTCGGTGCTCCCGTGACCTACCTTCTCCCCGCTCTTCTCTGGACGGGCTCTTCATAAAACAATGAGCGTTATTCCATTAAGCTTAAAGGGTGAGAGGACACTCTCAACGAAGCACCGGGGATCTGTACTGTCTGACAATCTGCACCGCTGTGTGTGAGCCCGACACAGGTTCAATGTCAGGGCCATCCATTAAACATCCTGGTTGTGTGTGTCTATTAAGCATTCTGGCTGTGTGTGTGTGTGGGAGAGAGAGAGAGCTCTCCCTAGACCTTGTGTTCTGTTTCTTAACCTGAACTTGTATCTGTTTTCCCCCGTGGGATCTGACTTCGCCAGCGTAGTTATTTTCTTTGCTATGGGGGGTGGTGAGGACGATTTTGATGAAACGATAGAAAACCTGGCATTAACATAATGTTTCCCAAACACACGGGTCTGTCAGGCACACACATTGACAGACAGACAGACAGACAGACACACACACACACACACACACATACACACACGGATTCTTTAGAGACTCTACCATGGCCACAACTGTCACCAAAAATACCCAAAATGTAAATACACACTCAACAGCCCTGAATTTGACTCCACATTAAGGCCTCGCATCACTGGCCTATGAAATTTACCAATTACCTCAGAGGTTTATTATAGTTTTCATCATTTTCTCCTTGTGTGGAGCAGCTGTGTGTTCCCACAACACATGCCCGGAATACCTGAGCAGAGCCATGTGTCGGTTTAATATCTGCATTGTAAAAATGGATTGTGTCAACACACGCACGCGCATGCACAAACACACTTTCACAGCACATCCCCTCAACAATGCTGATGTCACACTAGGCTCTACAATACCCCACAACATTTAGGCTCAATGACAGCTAGCCCCCAGTGTAATGCACCGCTGTAAAGGGGGAGTGCATTACATATAGGGCGTTATCATTGAGACTTGCCCCCCCCACCCTCCCCACACCCCTAGTCTATAGACAGATAGCAACCACAGATTCTATAGAGCCAAGCCAGGCTAAAAGCCACAGATGCAGCAGCTAGCTTCTACCATCACAGGTAAAAAAACAAAAACAAAACCACAGAGTCAGATACGGTACCTGCTTTGTCAACCATGCTCCCATGGTCTGCAGTGGGAGAAAACATGCAGAGGGTAAGAGATGTGGCATGGAGAGGGTTTTATTTATTTTGTTCAATTAATGCAAGTAACATCATGCGGGGCTGAAATGACCAACAGGCAAGCCGAGATAAGCTACAACGGGAAGTGTCTGCTGCTAGTGATGTGTGCTTTGCACCAAGCGGAGGCCTGACAACTCTTTTCATCTCGGGCTGATGCTGCAGTCAAAGCTGCCCTACTTTCTGATGGAAACGGGGAGATCATAAACTGTTATTCCCCGTATGGGTGTGTGTGTGTGTGTGTGTGTGTGTGTGTGTGTGTGTGTGTTTGTTTGTTTGTGTATGTATGTCAGATTGGAATCACAGTGCCGATGGTGACAGGGAAATGAGACTTTGTGTCTCAAAGCACTATGGGTAAATCAAACGAGCATGGCATTCATCCATCCGGACTGACAGGGAAGTGGTTCCAAGTGATGAGAGACAGTGAATGACTGACATGAGACACAAATGCGCACACAACCACATGCGTGTGCACACACACACATACTCGCACATGAACACATACACACATTGTGAAAGATATTTGTTGATCTTGAGGTGAGGAAGTTTTATCTTTCATACCGTAACAAGAGTTTCAAAGGCCACAAACAGCCAAGACTCCGGGGGTATGCAGTTTAGAGTCGAGGGAGAAATGACTAAGCCCTGTTCTTCTGTGGGCCTCCCACACCCCTTCCCAACCTTTCTTCTCAGGAGTTCTCTCCTCTCATTCCGCCTACCTCCTGCGTCACTACCTCCCAGCTTCAATTCCCAAACATTTTCCCTGTCTCCCGCGTGTCCAAATTCCTCTGAGAGCGGAGTAGATTTTTTGGGTTAGTCCACATATAGGCAAACGTGTGCCATGGGGTGCCAAGAGCATGCAGATTTTTCTGCCAACCAGTTTCTACATTGGGAGATTTCACGCAGAAGCACGCCTCCAACTGCAGAGGATGAATCGGCGAAGTCACCTGATGTAGTGACTGGTCGGGAGGTAAACCCACACACTTTTGGCTCTCCATGGTACATGGTTGCCTATATCTAGTTTAGTCTGTTGTGTACTGGTTTTTTGGGGCACAACTACGTTGTCGTGGCATTTTCACCCACACACACCCACACCCACACACCCACACATAAATACTCTTACCGATGGTGCAATGCTCCCCGTTCCAGCCCTGGTGACACTGGCACTTGCCGTCCTTGCAGGTTCCATGTTTGATGCAGAGTGGGTTGCACACACGCTGGTCGCAGCCTGCGCCAGTCCAGCCCTCCTCACAGCGGCATGCTCCGCCCATACACACCCCATGGGTTCCACAGTCCACCGAGCACACCTCTGGAGTAAGTCAGGAGAATTTGCTGTTATTTTTGGACACAAAGCACCCAGTCTTTTGGGAGGTTTTATTTTGTGCTGTTCGTGGGCGCTCATCTTATTCGTATTCTGCCTCGGACGCAAAGGGAACAAGACGAAAATCAGGGAAACTGGACATCGGAGCAATTACTTAGCTAGACTTCTGTCTCCTCTAAAATAGACAAAGAATTTAAATGGTATTGGAAAAAGCTAAAAATGGATGGTAGTAGCCTTGGAACCAGACGAATCTGTGAGCTCATGTTTTACATTTGCTCTGGCATATACTTCGGCGCCCCCTCCCAGACAGGTTTCCAGCCGACCAGGCCCTGGTCGGGCCAGTCACAACCGTTTATATAATATGGGGCATGTTTGATACGATGATGTACACCCTATTTTCTTTTCCCCACCCGCATTCTGGGAACTCTGCCTCTGATTGCCTGGCACTCATTGTCTCCGTTGGTTCGGTTGGTTAAGGTTAGGGTAAGGGTGGGGATAGGGTTAGCTAATCAGAGGCAGAATAGGGGTGGGGTCTTCCCGGAATGCGGGTGGGGAAAAGTAATACCAACGTACAAAGGAGCGCCGTTGGCTGCCGCTGATGTGGAACGGTCTGTTGAATCCGCTATCACGACAGTATTAAACAAACTGGAGTGTGTCTGGGTAGCGTGGCACTCTATTCCGTTGCCTACCAACACGGGGATCGCCGGATCGAATCCCCGTGTTACCTCCAGCTTGGTTGGGTGTCCTTACAGACAAATTGGCCATGTCTGCGGGTGGGAAGCCGAATGTGGGTATGTGTCCCGGTTGCTGCACTTGCACCTCCTCTGGTCGGTCGGGGTGCCTGTTTGGGGGGGAGGGGGAACTGGGGAGAATCGCGTGATCCTCCCACGTGCTACACCCCCTTGTGAAACTCCTCACTGTCAGGTGAAAAGAAGCAGCTGGCGACTCCACATGTATCGGAGGATGCATGTGGTAGTCTGCAGCCCTCCCCGGATCGGCAGAGGGGGTGGAGCAGCGACCGGGACGGCTCGGAAGAGTGGGGTAATTGGCCAAGTACAACTGGGGGAGAAAAAGGGAGGAAAAAATCAAAATCAAAATAAAACAAACAGGATGGTATATTTTCCTCTGAAATAATAAAACACAACGGCACTTAAAGCTTTTGCTGATAAGGAAGATGTGTTTGCCGTACTTCCGACAGGATTTGGTAAAAATTTAAGCACTACGTCACACATTTTGTCGCTCTGGTTGGTTGTAGGCCTATCCAATGGTGTCCAGAGGAATTTTGGCCTGCGCCCATTGATATCGCCCCTTGGAAATCGACGATTAACTGAGAGGAGCCAGACTAATCAGCTTTTGCGAATCCGTCTGGTTCTCGGGTAGGATGTTGGGCTCGTTTTCGGTGGGTCCCCGTGTAGAATGAGCCTCAACGTATTCTGCTCAACCAGGAGTCCCACAGATAGACTACAGTTCTCATTTGGTCACAGTGTACACAAACCAAAATAACTGGTATTCTTAAAAAAACGTGACATGTGGCGGAGTGGGGTGTGGACCAGCTGTCCTGACTCAGTCTAATTAACTCAGGGCACAGAAACTGGTTCAGCATCCCAGACGAAGGCGCACCAGAACCGGGGGGGGGGGGGGGGGGAGGAGAGAGAACTGAAGGTTGTGGGGACGTCCCGCAGACCTCTCGCCCCACCAAAAAAGCCTCTTAATGAACGTTTGTTTTCAGTCTTTTTAAGGTGGTTTTAACTCCTAGCGTCTCGGTGTTGATAAATGGGCCCCCGTGACCTCATTGTCCATCTGTGTCGGTGTCTCTGTGCCGAGGAGCCCCGGCTGTGGTGCAGATTTGCATCTAATTCCCAGCGTTTTCTTTTCCCACATCTAACCGGACTAGACAACGATGTGTCGGGGAATGTACAAAATGGATCGGGTGATATTTGTGTCACGGTAAAATGGATTTTATTTTCTTCAAGCAAAAGATAAATCCCTGAATTGTCAGAAGAACAATAACTACACAGATATATATATATATATATATATATATATATATATATATATATATATATATATATATAAAAGCATTCTTCAAATGTTGCAGTGTAATCAAACATATTTCAGAAAACACAATTTATTGTTAAGAACCCATAATCAGAAGCTGTGATTTTTTTGTGTGTGTGCTACTGTTGCCAACAAGAGAAACTTATTTCCCGAGTCTCCATAATGGCCATTTTGTGCGCGCCGGGCAGCTAAGGTGTTGCAGACAGTTGTGGTGTACACTGTTATATATGATGATTTTCTTTGTGTTCCCAGGCATTTGTCGTGCTATGAATGTAATCTAACATTTTGCATGTGTGTGTTAAACCTTTTTATTTTATTTTTTTTAAACTCGGGGATTGTTTCTCTCACGATAAATGCTGGCGCTCTCTTCGTGAGTCTGGAACGGGAAGTGTTCCAGGGCCGGCGTAGCGAAGTTTGCTGCATCCTCTACGATGGCAGTTTCCCAACTTTATGATACTGAAACTCATTAACTGCTGTGTAGCTACTCGAGAATAGAATACTTTGATTTTTTTTTACGCCGCTTACACATTTCAGCCTTTCCATTCTAAGGGACTTTGCACATAAATTCCAGCACATTTCGAAAACAAAGCAGTGTCTCTTGATACACAAGATTTCCCTGATAACTGAATCAACACCGCTGTTATGATAGCTGGGATATCTGAGTATAGCAAAACACACCCATAGCGCAGTCGGGTCCCATCCAGTTAGGATCACAGCTGCACAGGCCAGTGTCGGGTATGAAGGCTCCGTGGCCGTGGCACTGGTCTGGGCACTGAGCCCTGGGCAGCTCACAGTGAGGGCCACCCCAGCCTGGTTTACAGTGGCACTCCCCATTTACACAGATACCATTGTTGGAGCATGTCGGGTCCAGGCAGTCCACTGTATAACAGACACAACACAAGAAAGAAGAAATAAATATGAAAGCCACTTGATTTTTGTCATTGTATAGGTTACAGTGAAATGTGTTCTCTGCATTTAACCCGTTCTGTTGTGTAGGAGCAGTGGGCAGCTGCAGCACCCGGGGACCAACTCCAGTTCTTCTTTCCATTGCCTTGGTCAGGGGCACAGGCAGGAGTATTAACCCTAACATGCATTTGTTTTTTTTTTACCCTATTTTCCAAGCCGCCCCGGTGGCTGCTCCACCCCCTCTGTCGATCCAGGGAGGGCTGCAGACTACCACGTGCCTCCTCCGATACATGTGGAGTCGCCAGCCGCTTCTTTTCACCTGACAGTGAGGAGTTTCACCAGGAGGAGGAAGCACGTGGGACGATCACGCTATTCCCCCCTGTTCTCCCTCCCCCCTGAACAGGTGCCCCGACCGACCAGAGGAGGCGCTAGTGCAGTGACCAGGACACATAGCCACACCCAGCTTCCCACCCGCAGACATGGCCAATTGTGTCTGTAGGGACGCCCGACCAAGCCGGAGGTAACACGGGGATCCGAACTAGTGATCCCTGTGTTGGTAGGCAACGGAACAGACCGCTACGCTACCCGGACACCCCATTAACATGCATGTCTTTTTGATGGTTGGGGGGGAGGGGACCCACACAGACACAGGGAGAACATGCAAACGCCACACAGACTGGACCTGGGACAGCCCGGGGTTTGAACCCAGGACCTTCTTGCTGTGAGGCAACAGTGCTAACCACTGTGCCACCGTGCTGCCCGTATATAACAGATAGGAGGATAAGAAGTACTAAAATATATCCACCCACGGTGGTTAGAGGCAGAAACAGAATTGAGAAATGCAAACTGTGTGCTCGAGAAGACAAAGCATTGGTACCAGTGGTTCTGTGGAAAGGGACGTGGCAGAGGGCACGTTTTTATTCTTCATCCAGAATTTACAGAAGAAATTCAATAGGTCAGTAATGACTATTCTAATATTTAACTGAGGCATCAGGGATGATTTGTTCCACTGTATAAGGATACTAAGCTTTGTGAATTCATTGAGTTTTGTGTGTGTGTGTGTGTTTGAGCCGGGATGTGCGCCAGCAGTGTGCGGTCATGTGTGTGCATGCACAGTATGTGCTAATGCAGCGGGGAGACTCTGACACTGTCGGTCGGCCAGGTTGACAGGCAGCTCTAAGTTCGAGTAGTGAGTGAAAACCAATTTGACAAATTACCTCCTCCTAGCAATAACCCCCCCCCCCACCACCACCCACCCACCAAACGGCCCTCTTCATCGCCCCGTCCTCCCCCAATCCATGCCTCTTTGTTTCTCTATCTTTCTTTCTCTCTCTCTCTCTCGTCCTCTTTGTTCAACACCTCTCTCCCCGCTTCTCCTCTGGTGATATTGACCCCAAAACACCTCTTCACTTACACACACACACACACACACACACACACACACACACACACACACACACACACACACACACACACACACACACACACACGCGCACACACACACAAAGTGCACATGCTCACACCTTCCATTTCTGTTTGCCTGGCAGAAACGGCGGATCACAGTTATCGATTTTCATGTCGCTGGCACTCCAGGTAAATTGTTTGAGGGACTCTGCTCTGATGAATATCAGATTTGAGACTAGAGGAGGAGAAAAAAATAGACGAGGGGGAGAGAGAGAGAGAGAGTCAGAGAAAAATAGAAGAGGAGAAAATGCTGACCTTGTTCTCTGGCCCTCTGCGGCTCACCTCCTTCTATCTGTCACTCTCGCTTTCTCTTCACCCTCATCTTTTTTCCCCTCTCTCCATCTCTACCCTTTTGTCTCCTTTTTCTCCTTGTTCCTTCCGCAATTCCCTTTCCCCCTGCACATATTAAGTCCTACTCCGTACCCCCACCACTCCCCCTTCTCCTCCCTCCCTCTTCTGTTTATCTCTCTCTCTTTCGTGCTCTTTTCCTTTCTGCGTATGTCTCGGTCTTTTTCGGATGAGTAAGAGCAGGGTAGGCTGATCCCTCTTCGAGGGGATCAATAGAAGCGATTTCATCCCTTAATAAAATCTCTGATGTATTTGGCTGCGGTATCATATATCATCTGTATATACATAAGAAACAGGGGCTTGCCTGGGGTGAGATTATGTTATGATGAGCTGTCTAGCTGGAGTTAGCAGATTGCTGGTGGTGGTGGTAGTGGTGGTGTGCGTGGTGCATGTGCAGCTACGTTGGCAGGACGCGTTCATTAGATTTAATCTTTGCTCCAGATAAAGACTCACTAAGAACCACCACGAACACGCACACACTCACACAACTGCAGGGGCACTGATAACCGTATAGATGCATGCACAGATGCAGACAAAAAAAACATTGAACTTCTCTGACTGGACACCACTGACCACTCTCCTCACCCTCGGCGCAGCTCTGCCCTTTGTAGCCGATGGAGCACACGCAGTTGCCGTCTGTGCAAGTGCCGTGGCCGCTGCAGAGAGGGTCGATGCACTGGGTGATGGGAACGTCACACTCCGGCCCCTTCCAGCCGCTGTAGCAGATACAGGAACCCTTATCGTATTGGCCATTCCCACTGCACAGCACCGGGCATGCCGCTGCAGGAAAGTGGAGGGAGGAGGAAGAGCGAGATAATGGGGAGAGGGAGGGAGGGTGAGAGAGAGAGAGAGGGAGAGAGAGGTCAAAGGCTGGATTGAAAAACATTTTTGAAAAACAATAAAGAAAGAACAATGTTCACCCATACTACCTCGACACCTGCAAATAAAAACACACACTAGCACATTGGATCTCTTTCTGTCTCTCTCACACACACACACACACACACACACACACACACACACACACACACACACACACACACACACACACACACACACACACACACACACACACACACACACACATATCCCCCCACCCCCGTTGGAAGGTGGATAGAGCAGTTAAGGGCTGGAGAGCGGCGATGACATGAATAGTAATTACAGGCAGAGGTAACTAAACTATTCATCACAGCTGTCTATCCCAGGTGAGCGCGGAGCTGAGGAGCCGTTGGCTGAGGGAGCTGCCATTCATCATCAGCCAGCTCATTTCAGCTCCACCTTAGGCCGTGCACCATCCTCTCTCACATGCTCTGCAGTTCATACTGCGCGGGGCAGAACATGAAATTGGACTACGCGTCTAGCCAACGATGATGGCTAAGGCAGTTGCGGGTCTTTCCGCTTTGGCATTTTGACATAAAAAAAAAAATAGAGGCGTCATATACCTTTGGAGCAGTCCATGCCGTGGAAACCAGGGAAGCAATGGCACACACCAGAAATGCACTCTCCGTTGCCATGGCAATTGCGCGGGCACTCTTGCACGGAGTCTGTTAAGATAAAGAGAGAGTGAGAGAAGACACACACAGATTGTGTGTGTGTGTGTGTGTGTGTGTGTGTGTGTGTGTGTGTGTGTGTGTGTGTGTGTGTGAGAGAGAGAGAGAGAGAGAGAGAGAGAGAGTTTGATGGTGAGCATCTACGTGTTCGATTAATCATCAAAAAAAACAACCAACTGAGTCGAGGTGCTTGTAGTCTGTTGTTGACATCAAAGCGAAACAAATAAATGAACAATGATGCTGCTTTCCATGCATTTTTCATGCGGTGTAGCGATTTCTCATTCTAGCACTCATTAAATCAGCGCTTCCTGCAGACAGTGACCATTACCCCATCCACCACGCGTTGGAGAAACCCCTTTGAGTCACACCGATGTTCTCCAGCTTTACCTCCTTCCCCTCTCGTCTGTCTCCCTCATTCGCTCCTCTACTATACACTCTCGTATACCCCTCTCCCCTCCTCCCACCCCATTTTGATGCCCTCTATTGCCCATCGACGTTCATCAATTCTTCATCCAGGTGTTCTTGTGTGTGTGTGTGTGTGTGTGTGTGTGTGTGTGTGTGTGTGTGTGTGTGTGTGTGTGTGCACATTTGTGTGTACGCGCATGTGCGTGTAACTAGGCAGATTTTAGCAGGACCCCCCCCCCCCCAGCGTATCTATCTGTGTGTGTGTTTGAGTACATGTGGACATGACTGCGGTGCTCCGTTTGAATCTGAGTGCCTCTTAACCTACTTTATATGAGGCGAACAGTTTGGTGGGAAGGAACAGGGGGCTGATGCGGAGAACACAGAGAGGTTCCCTCTTCTTCTCTTGTTCTCTAATATCCTTCATGCTCTTCCTGTCCCCTCGCTCCTCCCCACGCCCCTCTTATTTCCCCCGATCCTTTACCCTCCTGCCACTCCTCTCCACACTCGGCCCCCACTCAGCCTGTACACTTCTGCCTCCCTCCAATGCTCTCGTTCACCTCTCCTTTGAACATCCCGAGCCACTTCCCCTCAAACTCAAAACGTTTCTCACCCTCCCTTTACCTCACTTCCCCCCCTCTCCTTCACCGTCCACTCGAATTCCTCGAACGCCCTCCTCCCAATTCGACCCGATTCTCACCTCATCTCTTGCGCCTTTTTCCTCCCTCTGTTTTTTCTCACGAATTGTACCCGGCGAAATACTCCACTCTTCCAAGCCATCCCGGTCACTGCTCCACCCCCCTCTGCTGATCCGGGGAGGGCTGCAGACTACCACATGCCTCCTCCAATACATGTGGAGTCCCCAGCCGCTTCTTTTCACCTGACAGAGAGGAGTTTCGCCAGGGGGACATAACACGTGGGAGGATCACGCTATTCCCCCCGGCCCCCCGCCCCAAACAGGCGCCCCGACCGCCCAGAGGAGGCGCTATTGCAGCGACCAGGAAACATACCCACATCTGGCTTCCCACCCGCAGACAGGGCCAATTGTGTCTGTAGGGACGCCCGATCAAGCCAGAGGTAACACAGGGATTCGAACTGGCGATCCCTGTGTTGGTAGGCAATGGAATTCCCTCCCGCTGTTTCTCGGGAATTGCGGATAGTGAGGGATCTCTCTCACTCTGCCTCCTGACTCTGTGCATCTTCGTTTCCCCTCACATTAGTGCCTTATACACACGTACAATTACTGCTCAGAGCCATCGAATCCCCAGCGAGATTTGAGTAACCATTTAGTTTGATTTATTTTGAAGGCCAAAGACTGCGGCTATTAAACATCTCAAAATTACTCCCTGCAACTGCTTTAAACGTATCACTTGTTGGACAAAAAAATACTACTCATTCAGATGAGGGCCAAGGAGTTAGTTATGAAGCTTTTTTATGTGCACTCTCTGCTAGGATTGGGACTTCTCCAAACTTTGATATTCCTCTTTTACGACGCTTCCAGCTGCGAAGCGAAATTAAGATGATGTATCGTAATTTCCTGTGCGGTGTGGCTTGTACATTGTGACAACAAACACGTTTTTTCAAGGACTTCTGGGGATGGCCTTTGTCAGCAAGCAAAAGACACCCAGGGGGTACGCCGTTGCTCCCAAACAAAAGCCTGAGACCGCTCTCACTGAGCACCCGGGCCATTTGCACTATCCACAAATCGGGGTGTTTTCTTCATGTGGTATCCCCAAATGCATCCTTTTTCAAACTCGGGGCTGTGTTCTTAGTATGACTTCCATTTATAGTGCCAAAAGCTCCAAAAAACAAAAAACAGGTTTGCAAGATGCTGGGCAGCTTGTTTCTGTGTAACCTCTCTTTGAGTGGTTGGAAAATAAATGAATCTGCACACCAGCGGAGGTGATGTTGGGGCAATCTAAGTTTATTTTATTACTCTTCTGATGGATGTTTGTGACGGACCTTAAATCATCCCGACTGCATTGCTGCATTTTTCCAGTTGCCAAGAGGCATAAAGTTAAAAGAACTGGAGAACTTTCATTTCCACAGAGATGGCACACTATCTAGACAGTGGCGGGGAAGATTGCGTCCCGGATAAGGTTAGTTACGAGGAGTATCCCAATCGGATCAAGTCGATAACTTCTCGTAAAACTCTGGAACACATCTTTATCTCAGCCACAGGTGCTGGGGTGAACACGCTCCAGCTCTCCTAAATACTGCTGGATGCAGGACACCCAGAAAAGTAATGCTAACACTATGCGCTCACTCCTGTTTATAAAATTTGGGACTAAATTCAGAAAATGTTTGGACAGGTGGGGCCAATTTCTTCCACTGAGACGCTTGATAACTATAGATCCTGGTCTTGGAAACGGTGTGAAATCTATCGGAGGGTATGGCGTGTGTACAGGGAACTATGAGGGAAAAATGACCTTTCCTATTGTTTCATGTGGTCTGACACACAAACCTTGAATTCCAAATTAAGATAATACATTCAGCCATAAAACACCCCCCCTCCCATAAAATATACATTTATTCAGTTTCTTGTTGATAAACATGTTTTTTCATGGCGCCCGGGTAGCATAGTGGTCTATTCTGTCGCTTACCAACATGGGGGTTGGCGGTTCGAATCTCCGTGGTACCTCCGGCTTGGTCGGGCGTCCCTACAGACACAGTTGGCCGTGTCTGCGGGTGGGAAGTCAGATGTGGGTATTTGTCCTGGTTGCTGAACTAGTGCCTCCTCTGATCGGTTGGGGTGCCCCCCCCGGATCAAAAGAGCAGGGCAACTGGCCAGATTCAATTGGGGATAAAAAGGGAGAAAATTGAAAAAAAAAACATGTTTTTTTCAAACTTAACAAAAGGGGAATATGCAGCTTGATGCTCACACCTGCATCTTTTTTTTTTACCCCCCCTTTTTCTTCCTAATTGTATTCAGCCAATTACCCCACTCTTCCGAGCTGTCCCGATTGCTGCTCCACCCCCTCTGCCGATCCGGGGAGGGTTGCAGACTACCACGTCTCCTCCGATACATGTGGCGTCGCCAGCCGCTTCTTTTCACCTGACAGTGAGGAGTTTCGCCAGGGGGATGTAGTGCGTGGGAGGATCACGCTATCCCCCCACCCCCCAAGTTCCCCCCCCCCAAACAGGCGCCTCGACTGACCAGAGGAGGCGCTAGTGCAGCGACCAGGACACACAGCCACATCCGGCGTCCCACCCGCAGACACGGCTAATTGTGTCTGTAGGGATGCCCGACCAAGCCAGAGGTAACGCGCAGATTTGATCCGGCAACCTCCATGTTGGTGGGCAACAGAATAGACCACCACACTACCCGGATGCCCTACACCTGCATCTTTGACAGTGTTGCTATAATTATTTCATCATAGCAAACACCATATGTATGTTGAAGAGGGGTGTGGTGTTGCATGGTTTCAGCATCTTGTGAATGCACACTGTTTCTGGGAAGTTGTGAATACTATTGATGCTTCCAAAAAAACAAAAACAAACAACCCCCCCCCCCCCAAAAAACTGAGATTTTCTTACCCATGACGTTGGTGCTGAAGGAAACGGTCTCCCTCTCTCGGCCATCATTGTAGAAGGCCAAGTGCCAGGCACCGGCGTCCAGGTACTGAACAAACACGGCCTCATTGAGGACCACAGTTTGGATGCTCCTCCTCTCCCTCGGAGACTCCACCACGCTCCACTTCTCCTTCCCGTCCAGACGCTCCATGTAATCATACTGGGGGAGAGATACAGCGATGGGAGGGGGAGTTAGTAAATGGAATTGAGGGAGACGGTATAACACTAAAATCAAATCCAAAACGCTGTGTCACTGGGAACGCTGCACAGCAGTATATTAGATAAAATAGAGAAGACTTTCAATTCAGTTTAAATGAAAATTACGTTTGAATGGCAGAATGTAAAACAGGAAGAGAGGCGTGTTTTTCCTTTTCAGTTTCTAGGGAACATCGCAGAACACTGCAGATACGTTTTCATCAGATTCCACAAATGTATTTGTAGAAAGTGATAGCCCACCTGTGCATGTGAGGGGGGGAGGCCCTTGCGGATGTAGACTCCAAACAGGGCATCCTTTCCCAGGGAGATGTTAAACTTGAGGAACTGAGGCTGGCTAAGGTGGAGCAGGGACCTCCAAAATACTCCTGGTGGCACCTCCTGGGTCACCCTCCGTCCCACCTCCACAGTACCTGTGTCTACGCTGCTGTTGCGGCCTGGCCACGGACCTGGGGCGGGGTGACAGGGAACAGAACAATTGCATACCTGTCAACTCTCCCGTTTTTCCTGGGATTCTCTCGTATTTTGCCCTTCTCTCCCACTGTCCTCCTGTTTAAATATTTTCCTGTAAATCTCCCGTATTTTCAACCTTTCTGAAAAAAAAAAGAAAAAAGGTTGGCGATAATGCTGACTGTAGTGTTTGCTACATTCCCCAGGTGGCAGTATATATAGAACATTTGCTGTAACGTCGAGTGATGAGAAGTCATTCAATCAAACGGCACCTACCAATAACAGAAAAAGAAGAAACAGCAGAAGACACAGAAGTAGGAAAAAGCAGACGCAAGGAAAAAGCAGAAGAAGAAGAACGGCATGAGGATTCAAGGATGGATGAACACGAGAGGGACGGAGTACCTGCAAAAAAAAAAAAGGTTAAAAGTTTGTGCAAGTATCTCGCCAAATGGGAGGGGGCTTACCGTACTTAATGGAGAGCAACGTCGGTCAGAGTCATGCTTTTTGTAAAATGCGCCACACGGATTTTCAAGTTCCACACGGAGGGAAAAGTGACGTGAGCCAGCATGACAAATCTGCCAACCATGTTTGTGCTTTACTGTCATGTAAAATCAGAACTCAACCACACTGGTCAAGCTCACAAACAGACTCCTTATCAGAAGGTGTTGAAGAAGGCAAAGCCTGAAAGCTATGCGTACAACAAGTCCCTTGGAATCAATATATTTTATATATATATATATGTATATATATATATATATATATATATATATACACTACCGTTCAAAAGTTTGGGATCACATTGAAATGTCCATATTTTTGAAGGAAAAGCACTGTACTTTTCAATGAAGATAACTTTAAACTAGTCTTAACTTTAAAGAAATACACTCTATACATTGCTAATGTGGTAAATGACTATTCTAGCTGCAAATGTCTGGTTTTTGGTGCAATATCTACATAGTTGTATAGAGGCCCATTTCAAGCAACTATCACTCCAGTGTTCTAATGGTACAATGTGTTTGCTCATTGGCTCAGAAGGCTATTTGATGATTAGAAAACCCTTGTGCAATCATGTTCACACATCTGAAAACAGTTTAGCTCGTTACAGAAGCTACAAAACTGACCTTCCTTTGAGCAGATTGAGTTTCTGGAGCATCACATTTGTGGGGTCAATTAAACGCTCAAAATGGCCAGAAAAAGAGAACTTTCATCTGAAACTCGACAGTCTATTCTTGTTCTTAGAAATGAAGGCTATTCCATGCGAGAAATTGCTAAGAAATTGAAGATTTCCTACACCGGTGTGTACTACTCCCTTCAGAGGACAGCACAAACAGGCTCTAACCAGAGTAGAAAAAGAAGTGGGAGGCCGCGTTGCACAACTGAGCAAGAAGATAAGTACATTAGAGTCTCTAGTTTGAGAAACAGACGCCTCACAGGTCCCCAACTGGCATCTTCATTAAATAGTACCCGCAAAACACCAGTGTCAACATCTACAGTGAAGAGGCGGCTGCGGGATTCTGGGCTTCAGGGCAGAGTGGCAAAGAAAAAGCCATATCTGAGACTGACCAATAAAAGAAAAAGATTAAGATGGGCAAAAGAACACAGACATTGGACAGAGGAAGACTGGAAAAAAGTGTTGTGGACGGATGAATCCAAGTTTGAGGTGTTTGGATCACAAAGAAGAACGTTTGTGAGACGCAGAACAAATGAAAAGATGCTGGAAGAATGCCTGACGCCATCTGTTAAGCATGGCGGAGGTAATGTGATGGTCTGGGGTTGCTTTGGTGCTGGTAAGGTGGGAGATTTGTACAGGGTAAAAGGGATTCTGAATAAGGAAGGCTATCACTCCATTTTGCAACGCCATGCCATACCCAGTGGACAGCGCTTGATTGGAGCCAATTTCATCCTACAACAGGACAATGACCCTAAACACACCTCCAAATTGTGCAAGAACTATTTAGAGCAGAAGCAGGCAGCTGGTATTCTATCGGTAATGGAGTGGCCAGCGCAGTCACCAGATCTGAACCCCATTGAGCTGTTGTGGGAGCAGCTTGACCGTATGGTACGCAAGAAGTGCCCATCCAACCAATCCAACTTGTGGGAGCTGCTTCTGGAAGCGTGGGGTGCAATTTCTCCAGATTACCTCAACAAATTAACAGCTAGAATGCCAAAGGTCTGCAATGCTGTAATTGCTGCAAATGGAGGATTCTTTGACGAAAGCAAAGTTTGATGTAAAAAAAATCTTATTTCAAATACAAATCATTATTTCTAACCTTGTCAATGTCTTGACTCTATTTTCTATCATTTCACAACATATGGTGGTGAATAAGTGTGACTTTTCATGGAAAACACAAAATTGTTTGGGTGATCCCAAACTTTTGAACGGTAGTGTATATATATATATATATATATAATATATATACAGGGCTGGGTTCTGAGATTAAGTCCCTTGCAGATGCAAGAGACTCCCACGGTGAATAAAACGGTATCACCCATCCATTCTCTCACTCGCCCTTATCTCTCCCATCCATTTTCGTAATCACCCCCTCCTGCCAATTCTCTCACTTACCTAGTAGCCTCAAAATCACAACTGAAGCATAATTCGTAAGTGAAGTGTACACATCCCCATTCAAGTAATACATAAATACAATTCTAAGTGCTGACTTTATATGTCCTTTTGTGTTTTCATATGTAATGCAAGGGACGTTCACAGCATTTCACTTTCAACCAGGCATCTGGTTCTGACCACCGATCTCTAGTCACTTGCTTACTGTGGGAATTAGTTAACCCACTGATATTCTAAAGCAAGTGGATGCCTAAGCGGTGATTTTAGGATTCACTGTGTGTACTACCCTTGTCTAAATGTAAGGGACATGTGGATAGTGGTAGGGCGACAGAAAATGTCCCTTATTTTCAAACCCCAGTGCTGACAGGTATGCAGTTGATAGATAAAATTATTGATTGTCAAAGTCGATAGTGAATCACCACGGTCTATCGGAGACTACCTCAACAGAGAACCGAGGGAAACTGAACGCAGGACAGAGTACCACTGTCAGTGCCACCTTTTTGTCTTACCATGGAATGCTAAAATCTCCATTATTTAAGTTGAAAGTAGGCATATTTGAAGTGATATGAGAGGCGACTGTTGTGACCAAACACAGTTGTGAGGCAGTCACGTCTTTGCCTCAAAGAGTGCGAACTGAGCTGGCTGAGCTAGAATGAGAGTAGGCAGACAGTGGGTTGATAGAACTGCAGGGCTTTTTATGCGGACAAAGAGACAGGCTCCCTTTGACACACACGCATACATGTGCCCGCAGACAAGACGCAAATTGAACACAAAAAAATACATCCACACCTACACACTTCACACTCAGAATTCACAAACACACAGACACACCCATACTGCACGCTCAGGAGCAGGCAAGTCTGCGTGGATAAATGCTTGAACGCAAACAGACACATGCAGATACGCACAAGCTTGCACACACACACGCATACGTACACATGCAGATACACGTACATGCACGCAGTACATGCAAAAGCAGACATTGGCACTCACAAACTCTCTCATATACGCTTGCACACTCAACATTCTGCAATCAGGTCAGACATCCACTGCACTACGTGGGGACCCTGATGCAGGAAAACTCTTTGTGTGCATGTGCTTGTGTGTGTGTGTGTGTGTGTGTGTGTGTGTGTGTGTGTGTGTGTGTGTGTGTGTGTGTGTATGGAATAGTGAAGCAATAAAAGTAACAAAAAGATGAACAGCAGCGCTTGGGCCCAGACAGCTTGTGAACACAACACACACCAACCCTCTCATTAATACAGAATACAAACAGAGAGCAGCAGCCCACACACACCTACAGAGTGCACTGTGCGTAATAGAGGGAGAAAGAAATGGGTGTGAGCGATAGAAGAATAGATATCAAGCCACGGGGGGCTTTAAATGAGAAGAGGGGCGAGTGTGGATGGGTGGGGTTTTACTGCAGTGTAGTAGGTGTTTTACTTTCCTGCTGACTTGGACAATATATCTAGACCAATACAACTCAGTGCTGCGATTTTAAATACTGTTGGGAACAGCAAGCGTGGTTTTCTATATTATGCACATATTTCAGTGACGATGGTTGTATCATTATTTTTTGATAAAAATGTGCAGACTGACTGCACAAAATGTGTTTAAATGGTCTTAGCTGTGGCTATTTATTGCAATGACTGCCAGACGTGGTTTGAAAAGGAATTTTAGGCGGACGGTTGCCTGCTGTTCGGATGAATATGCAGCGTAATTCTTACCTCGGCCGCCAGAGGGCAGTGTGGCTACGTCGCTGTTGACCGGCAGGCCGGTTCCTATTCCGTTGTTCAGCACAGGGCCGTCGGATGGCTTCAGCTGCCAAGTCAAACCCAGCAGGTTGATAGCTGTGCGCAAGGGGGTAAGACAGAGAAAGAAAAAGAGATAAACAGAGAGACTGAGACAAAAAAAAAATAAGGAGAAAAATAAATAAATTGTCGACAAGTCTGAAAAAAAAAACCCAACGACGAAACATGAAACCTTTTTGAGTTATTTGCCTTTATGGCCTCACGACGCCAAAGCAAATGAATCGACCCTCTCAACTCGGAATGCCAATGGATGGCGTAGCAGCCAAAACTGTTGGAAGTATAAACCATAAAGCACGCTCGTGTTTGTCTGCCATAAGACATTTAACAAAGTGGCAAAGCGAGAGACGGCCTTAAATATGATCAAAACTGCATTATCAATTCCCTCTTTCCCCTTTTCTCTCCCTCGCTCCATACCTCCCTGCATCCTCTTACAACCAAAAGCTCTTGACAGCGTCTCCTGCTTTTATTTGAAAGCTTTTACATCATCTCACAGAGAGCAAGTGACAGATGAAAAGAAATGGCTCGCTGACTCCCCCCTCTCTCCTCCACCTCCCTTCTGCCTTTGTGCTCTGTTGTGTTACTTTGTGCCTGTGGTACAGCAGTAGTTGAGTGTTTTCTCCTCACTTTGTCAGCTCTTTATTCTCCCTGTATCTGTTTCCTGCTCAGTCCGCCGCCAAACAATTCCACCCCCCCCTCGAAAAGCCGGGAGTAAACTAAGAAAACATTTCATTCCTCAACTTCATAAGGAGAGGGAAGGTGGGGTGGCGGGGGGGGGGAGGGTGGAGGTTTGCAGGAACTATTGTGGTGACGGGCATGTTTTCCGAGTGTGATAAATGATTGTTGCTATCTTTCCAGTTGTTGTTTCGGGAGCAATCCCGTAAGGGGAAAATGTTGCTGGAGGTGTAGCGTCTGCTCATGCATGGATCCTTTAGCCGGTTTTATGGAGGATCCACGAGAGACCCGGAACCATTTGCACCCTACGTCTATATTTATAAGTGAGATTGTGCGTGATCATGTGTGTGTGTGTACGCGTGTGCATATTTTCCAGGTATGGATGTGTGAGTGTGTACTGAATATGTTACTGGCTGCTTCCAAGCCCTGGTCCTACCCTACACGCTCCACGGTGGGGTATCACGCCCGAATCCGAAGCCTGAGAATCAATTACCAGTTGTTGTTTGAACAAGCCCTTAAGGAGAAAATGTTGCTGGAGGTGCGGCGTCTGCTCATGCATGGATACTTTAGCTTGTTTTATAGAGGATCCGCGAGAGACCTGGACTCATTTGCACTCTGTGTCTATATTGATAAGTGAGATTGTGCATAATCATACGTGCTTGTGCATGGTTGTGTGTGTGTGTGTGTGGGCGCATGTGTATGTTTTCCATGTATGGATGTGGGAGTGTGTAACGGATGCATTCCTGCCTGCCTCCAAGCCCTGGCTTTACCCTGCACCATGGTGGAGTATCACACCTGCATCTGAAGCCTGAGAATCAGTTATCCCCCCCCCCCCCGCCCTCCTCCAGTAAAATTCTACCTCCGCTCACCGAGGGTTGCATGCAGAAGAGGGAAAACGAAGGGAGGTGTCACAGCAGCTGAGTAGAACGCACTGGCATGAGGCGTCGGTATAAACCGCCAGACCAAAAATCCCCCTCGTCTCTATTTGTCTTTCGCTCTCCTTCCCGCTCCTCCTGCCCGACTCCTCTTTCTTTCTGCCTCGCTCCCTCCCCCTCCTCTCTCGCTCCTGGTCAAAGAGCGCTGACAACCCTGGCTGCCGCATGGCCTCCTCTGTCAGCTCTTTTATTTGTCACCCGTGCCCACGCACGTACGCGTGCACACCCACATGTACGTGCACGCCCACACGTGCACGCTCATACCAACGCTCAAATGGAAACAGATGGGGGGAGAGAGAGAGAGAATCGGGGAGTGAAAGAGAGACTTCAGCTTCCCTCTTCTAAAAAAACCCGGCCCCTCTCTCTTTCATAATGCGTCGCTCTACTCTTGCCCTGTCCTTTTTCAACTCCCTGACCTTCATCCCCGCTCCCTTCTTTTTTCTTTTAATTCCCTTTTCCACCCTCCATCCTCCTTATCTCGGCCTGTCCCCTCTATGTAGATAACGTGGACATGCGTGCAGGTGCACGCGCGCGCAACACACCGATGGTATCGGAGCGAGCGATCGATGGAATGATTACCTTTTAGAATCGGGAGGGAAAAGTAAGGAATAGCGGGTCTTTTGTCACGCCAATCTTCATCCCGGTCACTCCCGAGAGCGGCACAGACAGGCCTGATAATGGGCTTGATTGTATGTGTGTGCATCAGTTCGGAGTCTGTGTTAAGTACGTGTGTGTGTGTGTGTGTGTGTGTGTGTGTGTGTGTGTGTGTGTGTGTGCACACGTGTCATTGTTCCTATTGAATTTTGCCCCCCCCCGGAGTGCATTGTGGTTGTGATATCACGACCAATAGATGGCACTCTTGCTCCTCGGTGACACATGGGCCAAAAGACGATGCTTATATCCTTTTACCAAGAGTTTTTTTGTTTCCATGGAGGAGTGACGGAGATTGAGAAGAGGGAAAACGAGGAAGAGCGACAGAGAGACACAAATAAGGAGAGAGAGAGAGAGAGAGAGAGAGAGACAGACAGACAGACAGACATACAGAGAGTGAGAGATAGAGAGAGAGGGGGGGGCGAGACAGAGAGAGTCAGAGAAAGAGAAAGCAAAAGAGAGAGGGAGAGAGACAGACAGAGACAGAGAGAGGGAGAGAGAGAGGGAGAGACATAGAGAGAGAGGGGGAGAGAGAGTCAGAGAGGGGGAGAGACAGACAGACAGAGATAGAGGGGGAGAGAGACAGAGAGAGAGTCAGAGAGGGAGAGAGACAGACAGACAGAGACAGAGGGGGAGAGAGACAGAGAGAGGGAGAGAGACAGACAGACAGAGATAGAGAGGGAGAGAGACAGACAGAGACAGAGAGAGGGCGAGAGAGAGGGAGAGACATAGAGAGAGAGGGGGGAGAGAGAGTCAGAGAGGGGGAGAGACAGACAGACAGAGATAGAGGGGGAGAGAGACAGAGAGAGAGTCAGAGAGGGAGAGAGACAGACAGACAGAGACAGAGGGGGAGAGAGACAGAGAGAGGGAGAGAGGCAGACAGACAGAGATAGAGAGAGGGAGAGAGTGAGAGACATATATATATATATAGGGAGAGAGAGAGAGAGAGAGAGAGAGAGAGAGAGAGAGAGAGAGAGAGAGAGAGAGAGATGAGAGAGAGAGAGAGAGAGCGAGAGACATAGAGAGAGAGAGAGAGAGAGAGAGAGAGAGAGAGAGAGAGAGAGAGAGAGAGAGAGAGAGAGAGAGAGAGAGAGAGGGTTTAGGAGCCAAAAAATGACTTGAATACGGCGGATGCCAGAGAGATGGATGAAATCATACCGCACGTCTTGCACCTATGTTCTGTCTCTTTACCAATGACATCACACCTCGTTTTAGTCATCCTCTCTATGTCCTTATGTGTGTGTGTGTGTGTGTGTGTGTTTTACATGATTAGATTAAATTCACTTTTGGATAAAAGAACCAAACCTGCCACATCAGGGGAGACAGCCAGCAAAGGACCTCTGAGGTAATGTAATCACACTTTAAACGAGAAATCTACACCAGTTAATTATTCTAAACGGTACCGGTACAGTAAGGAGACTCTCCATCGGGGACACTCGTCTGCTCTGTCCTACACGTTCATTTCTATTATTTTCTATTTTACAGTGACACATTCCCTTCTTTCTGCCGCACTTCTTGCCGATTTCCTTTTATCAGCACAACTGTTGTTATGGAAGCGATCAAGCTGTAATTGTGCGTAATGAGCTGCAGTGATGGTTTATCGCTCCGACAACACATGGCAAATGTCACGCCGCACAAACCTGGGTTGAGTTGGAAAAAAAATGTAAACTTTCACACAGACGCACACACTCTCTCATAAAAACACACACACACACACGTGTGCATGCACACACACACACACAGATCACAGGGAGGCAGGTCTAACGAGCGAATGTGTTGGATTAAATATAGATCAATTGCTGCATGAGGTTTTTATGTAATCCCCTTGCATAATTTAGGCTGGTAAAGTGCTCACTAGTATCATGTGCAACACACCGAGTCTGAGGAGCCCGCTGCAGCATCACAGCGCCATCTAACACAGCAAGTATGGACTGATGTACGGCGGGGGTGACCAAGAAGGAGGTGACTGTAGTTGTGTGTGTGTGTGTGTGGGGGGACTCGGTGGTCAACAGCACCTGGAGAAAAGTCATCTCTAAATCTCTGCGGAGTGGCGGGAAGAGAGAGAATAATATAGCAACGAGAGGACTGAGAGAATTTTAGAGAAATTATATATACGTATATATATATATATATATACTAATTTCTCTAACATTATATATATACACACACACACACACACACACACACATAATTTCCCTAACCATGGATGGACTATATATATGCATACATATGTATGTATATGTGTGTGTGTGTGTGTGTGTGTATATATATATATATATACACACATAACATCTGGAGATGAGTAGAAATAAGGAAAAAGCAGGAAAGAAGACTGGGAAACATCAGAGGGAAGACATGAAAAGAGGAATGAGAAGCCCGTGGATGAAAGGAGGGGAAAAAAAAGAGACGCACAAGTGGAGAGCAGAGATTTAAAAGATATGTTTTTTTTCTTCTTCTTAATATTGGGGGCTGGTTATGTTTTTAGAAGAGGACGGCTGTGATTTATCCCCAGACAGTAAGTGGTTCGCAACACAGGCGACCAGACGCGCACACAATGCTAATGTGCGAGTGTGTTTTTTAGACATATTTATGTGTCTCAAAGCAAAACGGGGGCAAATGCACATCTGTCTGAGGAAGTGGAGGAAAAATGGAGTCGAGAGGGGAGGGGAGAGTTGGAACGAGAGTGAAGAAACGAGAGCGCACGAAGAGAGAGAGAGAGTGGAGGAAAGAAACAGAGTAATTGATAAAAGGACCGGAGAGAGGAATAAAGAGAGCGAGAGAGAGAGCGAGCGAGATTTTTTTTAAATGTAAAAATAGCTCTTTATTTAACAAGGAATAAACTTAACAATGACATATTTTCTACAACATTAAATAAAGTCACTCCTTACATTACACGTCCAAAAAAA